>NC_041399.2:179919742-180219742 GCF_900747795.2 Erpetoichthys calabaricus | reverse complement strand
ATATAATATCCACCTGCTCATTGACTTTACTGACTGCACAATATTATATTATGTTCGGAAGTCAGCTACCTACTTACAAAGATGTTCATTCTAACTCCACAGATTACCTGTTATTATTGTTTTTTTATACCAAACTGGCAGATTCCCAAAAAATGCCAGCCCTCTTCCCTTTTAAGTGGTATTCCTTGTGCCCCCGGGTGATCAGTACCAGAAGATAGTAATCTGTGTCAGATTTGTCAAAGTTTTTGTGTATTTTTTAAAAATTTCTTAACAGTATTTTTGTTGTTTTTTTCTGGTTGTTAAATGTATTTTTCAGTCATTTTTGTTGATATTTTATGGTGGCTTTGATCAAATCTCACTTCTCATTGTTCCCACAGAATGAGAATCATTTTTCACTCAGTGAATTATCATCATGTTGTTAATGTTGCCAATATTTTGTACCCCAAATATGTCACAGTGGATCATATTGACCAAAATAGACTTGAAAATTCTAAACAAGTCTTTTAAAAGTGTGGGGAGATCACAACACACACCTTTACACATAAGAGCAAGCAGTGTATCAAAACACTCAAACACTATACAAAGTTATTGTCTGTCTGTATACCTGTATTGTTATCACTCTTTAATTTAATATTGTTCTTTATCAGTATGCTGCTGCTGGAGTATGTGAATTTCCCCTTGGGATTAATAAAGTATCTATCTATCTATCTATCTATCTATCTATCTATCTATCTATCTATCTATCTATCTATCTATCTATCTATCTATCTATCTATCTATCTATCTATCTATCTAAAATTCAACATCTGACCACATTCTCTGTCTGTCAAGCAGGAACATTACTAAACGTATTTCAACTTTTTCACTAAGGCCTCAAATGTGTTTATAATCAGAGAACTATCTGATCAGATCCTCAACTGAGTGTCTCCTTAGAATTCCAAGAGCAAAACTTAAAAGAAGTGGTGAGGCGGCCTTCTGCTGTTATGCACCTAAAATCTGGAATAGCCTGCCAGTAGGAATTCGCCAGGCTAATACAGTGGAGCACTTTAAAAAACTACTGAAAACACATTACTTTAACATGGCCTTCTCATAACTTCACTGTAATTTAATCCTGACACTCTGTATATCCAATTCATTATAATAACTATTCATTCAAAATTTGTACTAACCCCTACTCTCTCTTCTGTTTCCTTTTCCGGTGTCCTATTGGTGGTGGCTTGTGCCACCACCATCTACCCAAAGCACCATGATGTTCCAACAATGATGGATGGATTAAAAGCCAGAAGTCTGTATAACCATCAGCATCAAGTGACTCCGTGAGAACCCTAACTACAAAGAGGACTATTTCATTTATGTTAGGTAGAATGCCCAAAGGGGACTGGGCGGTCTCGTGGCCTGGAACCCCTACAGATTTTATTTTTTTCTCCAGCCTTCTGGAGTTTTTTTTTGTTTTTTCTGTCCACCCTGGCCATCGGACCTTACTCCTTTTTATGTTAACTAAGGTTGTCTTATTTTAATTTCTTATTTGTCTTTTATTCTTCTTTTCTTCATTATGTAAAGCACTTTGAGCTACTTTTTGTATGAAAATGTGCTATATAAATAAATGTTGTTGTGTGTTGTTAAATGTTGATTCACACATTGTTAATTTCTAAAATGTTTTCAATACAATGTATCATTTATTAGTCATTACAGTAATTGTACTGTTGGAGTACTATATTATATTTTTAATCACACGCATATCATTCCCACTCTGGAATTAGAAAGTCTGCTTATGCTGAAAGATTTAACAACAAATAAAAATGTCTAGACTAATTATGTCTGCTAGAAAAGCAAAGTGCAGGAAAAGAAATGTGGCACAAATTACAATGAAGTAAATACAAGAATCATCGTCATATATTGCAGTATACTGTTCTACAGTTTTATAGATTTTTCATAATTAAATGTAAATAATTTATGTGCCATCAGTAAACTAAGGTAAAAAACATTACAAATTTTAATGAATTACGCTCAGTTATTATTAAAAGTACAGTAGGGTTTCTGGTATTGTATGGTGTCAAGAATGTGACTTTTTAACTGGAGTGATGGAGATATGGCTGAGTGAAATCACATGTCTGTCTGTTCCTTCCACAGTCCACATGCTCTGGATCCAGAAGAAGAACATTGATCATTTTTAATACTTTTTTTTTGTAAATATTGTTTTGATGATTCATTTTTTACTATTATCTTTTGTTAATAATACTTCTGTTTGTTCATGTTTCGTGCCTTGTGCTGTCCATTTGAAACCTAAGGAAGCAGGGCCCCCAAAATTTCAGTCTTTATAATGCGCTGAGTGCTGTCAGTCCTTCACTGTGGGATTAATGAAAACCCCTTTTTATTCAGTACTATTATTCAGCTTGAATTTTGGATTTCATTTACATAAGTGTCAGTTGTGATTTAACTGTTTGGATTTTGGTTTAAAATTAGCATAATCATAAACTGAATTTGTTTATCTTTAGGTTTGTCAGCCTTTTTGTTTTCCTTCAAACTCTTGTTTTTCTCTAGTATTTTGATTAATACTTCTTTTTGAAAATTAAAGAACATAGTCTTCATTCATTTTTTACCTTTCTCTAGTCATGTTATGATTTTTGTTATCTTGCCTTTTTGGTGTTCAGGATGCAAGCCTGTTTAAGGGTCTCTGGACAAGGCTTAATTTACTGTATGTTTCAAGGCCTCATCTGGAACCTTAGGTAAAACTTGTTTTGTGACTTTTAATGGGGAGGGCAAATCATATATATATTTTGTTTTGAGTATCCAATGCTTTTCACTTCTTTTTAATCTTCAGTTTACAATATTCAATATACTGTATGACTAAAAGCGATGTCACATTAGAAAGGTTTTCCAGCTATTTTCAGTCTTAGCCTTCATTTACATAATCTTAGTGAGTCGGATGCAGTCACGTAATGTGACATACCCCACAACTCACTCCAGCTAGTCCATGACTCACCCCAACAAAATCAGATTCTGTGTGCATGAGATGAATGCTAATCCAGAAGTACGATGCATCTAGTGCAGTGACAAGAAATAAAGAAGACAGGGCTTTGGACCTCACAAACAGAAGAGAAGCTAGACTGTCTGATGTCTTATATTTTACGTACCAAGACAAAATGGAAAAAGAAAAAAAAAAGACAGAGATTACAGATGAACAAAAAGTAACTGTTAACCCTTCATGAAGCACCGGCCACATCAGGCAGCATATTATTGGCTGTCACAATAAGAGCTAGAAAGTCGCCACACAGTTGCTAAATTTGATATGCCCAAGGATTTTTACTCATGTAAACTGATATAGTCCGGTGACAAGATCAGCAACCACAGTCAGCAAGTCTGACTTCTCCATGTCTAGAAGTTGCATAATGTGACATCGGCTTTAGAGCTTCCGTATTGTCACAATTGGAGTGCTCATTTTCTCTATTATTCTGCATTGAATTGCTTGCTTTCCATACTAGGGTTTTCCCTTTTAAAATAAAGTGCATTTAGTCCCACATTAAAAAATACAAAGAAACTTAGAAGGCCAACAGAGACCTGTTAACAGCTCAGTCATAGTTTTACTTTTATCTGGGCTTTACCTTTTAACCCTCTGTCTAAATCTGGCTTTAAGATGAGGTAAATTAACCTTTAATTTGTCAAATTAAAATATAATACAGGTAATATAAAAATATTATAAACAATAAGTCAATAAATTAACACACGTGGCTGACATTTTCCACACAACCAATGTAACGTGCACCATATATGTTTATTTTTATCCGTTAAAATTCCTAAAAATCAATTTAAGAAACACTGTTACAATTCAGATTATTCTTATTCAGCGAAGTTCCATTTAAAAGCTCAGCAGGCTAAACAATAAACAAAAATAAAGCATGACTTACAGAAATGCAATATTAACACTAACAAAGTCCTTAATTTAAACAGAAACGTGTACAAAGAAATATCCATACATACTACACATATGCGGACTGTCCATTTATTGTTGCTGAATTGTGCCAGATGCTGCCAAGATAGGCCTCAGGCCCATGGCCTTGATTTGAAGATGTCATGTTACCTTATGTTTGTTAAGTAACTACTAATAATCAAAGCAAAAAAATGAGATGTTCTGCTTTCACTTGTATTGTCAAGGAGTATTTACATCTTTCTGTGCCTGCCTATATGTAAAGTGACTAAGTTTTTTTTTTTTTAGATGGAAAAAGAAAAGATACGTTTTAAACGTTTTAACCCTTTCTTCTAAATCAGCACCTGCTGACTGTCAATATCACTTCAAGAAGGTCTTTTTCTTGGCAGACTAGATTCACCGACCTCCTCCCGTCTTGATTTTCATTTACCCTTAGTAAAAATTTTTGGCACTTCGTTCCCTTTTCTGCACTTAAAAGCACTTGATAATCTACCAATCAAGCAGTAGCTGCTCATCTGACATTTCCAAAAGGAAACATTCAAAAACAACCTCTGAAGGCTCTTTGAAGTTATGCAACCATAAACAGCTGTTATTTCTAAAGGGAATGCTGTTTTTGTTGCTGCAAAGAGGATCAAAAATGGCTATAATGAAATTCACAAAGTCATCAGCAGTCAGAGTTTGTATAGAATAGCACAGATTGTCATGTCAATCAGCAGGATCTAACCCTGACACAATTGATGGGCCCTATCAGCCTATACAAACAGACATGCACAGGCTCACAAACACTCATAAACATTTCAGGTCACATAGAAAGCAATGCGCAGTCTTACAATGAAACTCAAGAACCCTGAATTATCTGATATGGGAACATTTCTTTTTTGCAGTTTAGATTTCCTGAAAGCATATGGTGGGTGTGAAATTTACAAAGAATGTGGCACAAAGTAAATCATTTCACGTGAGTTAATAGAAAGTGTGTTTTTAAAGCCTAGTATTAAATAAATGACAATAAAGATATTATTATCAATCTGTTTTCTGAGACCACGCCACTTTGTTCAGAGTGAATGATGACCTGTCCTACTAAAAACCACAAATAAGGTAAACTACTCCCTAGGTGTGGCATGCCACAAGGTCTTTTAAATTTTGCAATTTTATGTCTGCTGATAAAAGAAGAAACTAAAGATGGGGATTAATTTGGAAATCCCATCTGTGAAATAATTCATAATTGAAGTTGCCATTCTTTCACCACTTTAAAACCTACACTTCTGTAAACACTTGAAAGGAGACACAACTGTAGATGACTTCATGAGTTAAATTCCTGAAAATGCTGTATTGATTTTACATTCTTTCTCACAGCAAAAATTGAAAACAGTCTGGCCCACTGACTAATGTGTTGAACCATAACCCACAAGGCTGCTGCGTAAAACTTACTATAACCCCAAGCAAGTCTGTAAACTGCATATGCTCCATGTGTAAAAAGCTGTTATTAAAAATTTGACCTAGGATAGCACTGATTACAAAAAAAGTGCTATGTAGTGTTATCTTAAGAGTGTACAATTATATGAAGGAAACAAAGTTTATTATATTTGTTACACTTCATTAGTTTTATGTTATCTTGTTTTAGTGTTTAATAACAATCTCTGTCGCTTCGAATTTAACAATCTCTGCAGGTTTTAAAACAAATATATTGTATATTGAAGGGTGGTATGTGAGAAGGCAGTGAGTCCCAAAATAGTTGGTGTGCCAACCAGGCAAATTGTATTTAATTCTAAAAAAAAAAAGAAAAAAAATGAACTTAAAAGTCAATGGCACTATAAACACAACACAGGTATTGGTCTCTTATTGCCCTCTAGCAACGTTCTCTGGTTACTACAGATCTGGAGTTTTTCTTAACAGTCGGACGCTCAGATCTAAATGAGATGCCACCTTCTGGGGATCAGCTTCTTATATCAGCTGGACTGGAAGGGACGGGGCTTCTCTGGCTCTGTTGCCCTCAGGGGGCGTTTTTTCTGCACTATGAGGATAAAAAGGAAATAAGACTGTTAGTGACAGCGCCCCCTCTTGTCCTGGGGTGGTACCACATACCCTAGGTGAGCCTGGAAGGCAACCCTCTAGCACATGTGTAACAATATGTATACAGCATATACACACAGAACAGAATTCTTTCAACCTAAGGGTAGGGATATGTACTGAACATACGATATATACTTATTTGTTCAATTCAATTTATTTTTGCTTAGTGCTATTCACTGAGCGCAGTTGCAGAGTGCTATGACAAGTTCTGAGATAGAATGCAAATATAAACGTAACAAATTTAGTAAATACAGAATTAGCACACATAATGACTGATATTTGGTAAAACACAGAGAAAATAAAATAGAAACTGATTAACATAAATGGAAACCAACAATATATGTCCAGTAATTAATCATTGAACTATGGCCAGTTGGAAATGAAAGAGAGGAAAGTGAAAACTCTAGTCAGAAGCATCCCTCCGGAAAATAAACCTCTGTGGGGTCCTGTGACGATGTAGGTTCTGCTCCATGCTCTCATCTCCGTTTTGGGAGCTCTTGAACCTGACACCATCGGTAATGTCACTGGATGAGCTGGACAGTGAAGATATCACGAAGCAAGGGAATGGTGCAAAAAAGTGCAAAAGTGCTTTTATTTAAAAGAACAAAATCAACACAGTGTTCAAAATAAATAGTGCAGGGTTTCCAAAATGTCAAATACTGTAAATAATCTGTTAAAACCAGTGAAAAAGTGGAGGTTAAAATAAATAAATAGATCCTTTAAAAACCGAGGTTAGAACAACGGCTGGAAGCATTCCTTTTACAAACAAAACCGCAGTGCCTTCTTTCTACTGGTGACTCCCCTGCTTCTCCCACCCAGGCTTTACACCAGGGGAGTTGCCCTACCTGCAGCTGTCCTTTACGTCTGGTTGTCTTTCAGTCCTTAGCTCCGTCAGACCAAGACTTAGTTTCCCCAACAGCCAGGGCGCTCACGCTGGGGTTCACTCTCCTAAGCCTTCCTGGCTTCTGCTGCCTGATCGCTCAGCTGGAGCAACTGCTTCCTTCAGGCCCACCGAATGTCGGCCAAACACCCTTTCCTAAAAAAGTATAACAATAAGAAAAATAATATCAATAGCTAAACAATAAAAATTAAATCCACAGGAAAATAAAATTATGACAGTTGAAAAATAATTTTAAACTAACAGCTGGTATCCATCCTATTGACAACCTTCATAATTTTAAACAGATTACGTCACCCCTAAATCTTAATTTCCTCAATGAAAAAAATTAATTATATCAGTCTGTCTCCTTGTTGTTGTGCGACCGAAAAGCAAGCCAGGTCCTGTACTGGCCTTCCCAGAAGAGACTCATTCTGATTCATTCAACCATCCCTAACTCTAACCACTAGGCTGTGGCCTATGCAGGCCCCAAATAGAGAAATTCACTTCAAAAGTTAAAAAAATATAAAGAAAGTCCCAAAATGTCTCAAAATCAATCACAAGGAAGAGAGAACTATAAACTCTGGCTTCTACAGAGGATCATGGGGCTTTGCTGAAGTCTATCCCAGTTAGAATATTGCCCAAGGCAGGAACAAACATGGGTCAGGACACTAGTCCATTGCAGGGAAAACACTTCCACCCACAAACACCAAACACACACTAGGGCCAATTTAGGATCACCAATTCATCTAACCTGCATGTCTCTGGACTGTGGGACAAAACCGGAGCATGCAGAGGATATCCATGCAGACACAGGGAGAACATGCAAACACCATTCTTCTTACTGCGAGGCAGCAACGCCACCTCTGCATACCATGCTGCCCTATAGAGACAAGTGAAAATGAGAATCTTTATAAAAGAAGATAGTTATTAACAAAAATAGAAAACTAGAACAAAGTGCTCAGAAGAGCAAAAAAAGGCAATCGGTTTTGCCTAAAAAAGGAGAACCTCAGGAAACAAGTTCCAATACACAATCAATTTATTGCAATTCCAAAGACAAAGCAGAAATCCACACAGGACCAGATATCTGAAAAGAATGCAATTCTCACAGTAAACTCCACAAAGTCAATGATCTGCTACTGGATTTCTCTCTCTGACTATTTAAGCAGAGGGCCATCCCAACAGTAGTGATGTCAGGGTGGCCCCACCTCTTGGGGGATTCCACCCACAAAACACAAAAAAGTTAAATCATAAACAAACATTACAGAAATTCCCTACAAATATTAAAGATGATCATTCAAAAAAAAAACATTAAAAAAGAAATGTATATAAAAAACCATGGCGGACACATAACACTATACATCTGGCTCCTTGAAATTCTCAATTCTTTTTCATCTTTTTTCCACTTTAGAGACTAAAACTACACACAATATTTTAGGTGAAGCTTCATTAGTGTATTTAATAGTTTAAAAATAACCTCCCATGAGTTGTCTTCAGCACAGGGTGATATTGTATGTAACTCAACATTCAATTACTGCTCCTAATTGCTTCTTCATATTTATCAGGATGTGGACAATGACAGGACTTCCAAGATGCCCAGGCCTTTCTTTTGGTGTATGCACTTTTAAACTTACTGTAAAGACACCAACACTGTGTAATCATATCTATCATTTGAACTTCCTTTACATCATATAAAACTTTGTTTATTTTGCTTAAACTTCATTGCCACGTACTTGCACAAATCTGAATACTTTCTTGGTCCATCTGGAATGATTTTGCTGATTTCAGGTATTTGCCAGTCCGCATAGTTTTGTGTCATCAGCAAACTTATTGAGGTTGTTATTTTTTTTTTTTTTTGTTCTTCTTTTTTAGGTTAAATGTATATAATTTTTATAAGGTAAAAAAAAACATCAGCTTCACCCTAACAATCTGAGGCCCTATGTTTAACAAGTTTCTCCACCCTAACCTGTTGCTTGTTGTTTTTCAGCTAGCATTTCACCCATCTGTATACTACACCTTGAGTTCACAGTCATACTGTCATACTGGTCAAATAAAAACCGTTCAATGAACTTAAAATGTGTGTATTTTCTATGAGGAACCTTAAAGAAAATCTATGTAGGTGGAGAGAATGTACTGATATTTTGCAACAACAACAACAACAACAACATTTATTTATATAGCACATTTTCATACAAAAAGTAGCTCAAAGTGCTTTACATAATGAAGAGAAGAAAAATAAAAGACAAAATAAGAAATTAAAATAAGACAACATTAGTTAACATAGAAAGGACAAGTCAGGAATCAAATACTGGTTGCTGAAGATTAGAGACAGCAGTGCTAAATGCTCTGTCACCCATGCATCATATAACATGCTTTCATAAATGTTCTTGAAACAATTATTGTCCTATTATTTAAAACACTGAAAATCAGTTAGGTCGACATAGTGTATTTAAATTTGCATTATAAATGTGATGCGGTGCTGTCAGATTCAGAAAACAAAGAGAAAAGAATGGTGTGACTGAGAGTGGGCAAGGACCCACTTGACATAAGACAATGTTTCAAATGGTGCCACAGCAGATTATATACCTGGCAGAGAGAACAAGAGATGGCATTGTCTCATGGCATTAAAACCCTCTCCGACTAACTTAATCATTAGCTGCTTAAAGTGAGACGGATCATTATACATGAAAGAACTGACACAAATTTCCAAATGCACTACTATTATAAAATATTTTAATGTGATGCCCTGCCCAAGACATACTTTTTTTATTAGGACGCTAAGCTGGGGAAAACGGTGCTATCAGTAACCTTATGCTGCCTTTGCTATGTTGACACATCAGATTTTCAAAAAGATTTACTTTAAAAAGATTTACTTAGCATCCCTAAATTGATCTGCTATATGTCAATGTGAGTATGTGCTTACATGTGCACTACATTCAATGGCATAACTCTATAGGGTCATTTATTGCCTTGATGGTCCCAGGATAGGCGATGACAGGAAAGGAACGCATAGGTTTAGTGAAAAAGGAAATATTTCATTACAACCCATGCTTTGCAATCAGGATTTTCAAGATATATAAAGTAAAAGAATGTTGCATCATATTCAGAGCATTCTCAGTACTGCCCACAATGGTTTTAGGATATCAGTCCACATTTTCTAAAGGACATATCACAAGAAAATGTCAAGAATGACCCTAGGTGATGCATTTCAGTAATACTGGCAGGCCATGTAGGATAAAGAGAGAGTAACAGAAAAGCAAAAGAATAAAAAACATGAACAGCCCTCTTGCCCTCGTCTTTACACTCAGAATAAGCGAATTGTTTAATTATTCTTTGAATTCAAATTAATGTTTTCCATAGAATTTTAAAAATTCCATCTCTCTTATACACAGTCAACATAATAACAGGTGGATTAAAGGCAGGACACAAAAATGTGAGAATTAAACATTTTCAAAGGTACCCATATCTCTGAATGTACATGACTGATTATCATGGTGCTGTTGCAGACATACTAAAAGCCTCTTAGACTCTGCCATGCTAAAAGTTGTTTATATGATTTTAAAAGATTGCTGTGTACAGTCCTTCATTTTAAGCATACCAGCAGAATTCTTTACAAATGTTCACAAATGAGTGCTTTTATGTTAATTATTAAGCTGTAGTGGTGCCTGAAAATGTTGAGACAAAGATTAATATGGATTATTCTAATTATGACTGTCAATCATTTTTATCTACTTTTGATTATTGAAGCAGTGCAAAAATTGGCCAAGATGAGTTCTGTGGAGGAAAAACAAAGTGTTGCAGTATTCACTTAAACAATTTACATCATCTTTCCTTTCAAAATATGAATCAATAACGTACAGTGCTGTTACTAAAGTGTGTTTTCTTCATCTTATTCTATTTAAAGAAGGCTGATAAACCATAGTTTTGATCAGGACAGACACATTTTTCTGAAGAACAGAATATTTCCCTTAGTTTTTACAGTATGATCCAAAGTACCAAATTCAAATAAGGGCCATTTCTATGAAAAACTGATTAACTCCTGATATGCTACAGTAGGATATTAAAAATGAAATGTTTTTACACATTCCCACGCCAATGTTCTTATCGGGTGTAGGCAGACGTCATTTTCTTATGTGCTGTAATATAAAAGGGAAGCCATGTAGCCTGACACATCAAAACACCAAAAATGCGACTGTGATTAAGGATCTGTGCTGGCACCTAGTAGGTTGCTGTTTCAAATTCCGTTACTGCCAGAAAGAATCCCAGCAAGGCCCTTAACCTGAAAATTGCTTCAGGGGTGCTTGTTCAATGGCTGACCCTGTGCTCTTACCCACCAAGGATCATGTAAAAAAGACAATTTCCCCTCAGGGATTAACAAAGTATATCAAATCAAAAAAAAAAAAAAAGAACAAAACCCTGCTGTCCTTCTGAACCTCCTTTTACAGATATTTAAACATATGACTGACACATTGCATGCCTCATTCATTTTCCCACTCTTACCTTGCCACACCAAAGCACTTCTCTCTTCCTTTTTTACTCATGACTGTAGCTTGTTCCTCTCAACAGTCATCCCCAGGCTGTCTTCCCAAAGCCAGAATTAAGAATAATTATTTTTTAGTACTGCACTACTCCTGCACATAACATAAAATTCTTGTACCTGGCTTATTTAATTTTGATTTGTGGGGTTCATACTCTGCAGCAGCACCAGAGGACCACATGGTATCAGCTAAATCTGAATGTCTCACTGATGTTGCAACCTGGATGAAAGAACACCATCTCCAGCAAAACCTGGCCAAGACAGACCTTCTTGCCATCCCAGCTCCTCCATCTATTCTTATTTATTTTTTGTTTTTATTGATTTTATTAAAATCAAATAACATTCCATACAAATAAATCAAGTTTTACAAAAATATGTTTGAAACACATCAACCCCCACCCCTGAGAAAGAGAGCTAGGCCAGCAGAGTAAAACTTTAAGCTAGTAAAAATAAGCAAATAGATAAATTAATAAATGAATGGAGTAAAAAAAAAAAAAGGAGGGAATAGAATCCGCTTCCTCAATTTAAATACTTATTCTAAAATGTTATTGATTAGATCCTGCCAGGTTTTGAAAAAGTTTTGTACAGATCCTCTAACTGAGAATTTGATTTTTTCAAGTTTCAAATAATATATAACATCAGTTACCCACTGACTTAAAATAGGAGAGTTAGGATTATTCCAGTTGAGCAAGATAAGTCTATGTGCCAATAGTGTAGTAAAGGCAATTACAGTTTGTTTGTCCTTCTCCACTTCAAGCCCATCTGGGAGTCCACCAAACACAGCTGTTAGTGGATTAGGAGGGATTGTGATACCAAGGCTGTCTGATAGGCATTTAAAAATTTTGGTCCAGAATTATGTTAATTTGGTGTAGGCCCAAAACATGTGACCTAGTGAGGCCAGAACTTGATTGCAGCGTTCGTAGGTTGGATCTTTCCCTGGAAACATATTGGACAATTTTAAGCGAGACAGATGTGCTCGATATATATAATTTTGAGTTGAATAATTGTATGTTTTGCACATATGGATCTCGAATGAATTCTCTGCATTGCTACCTTCCACTCCTTTTCTGAGATGTTGAGTGAGAGATCCTTTTCCCACTCTGGGATCTTTGAAAGGAAAGGACTGTAAAATTGTTTAATGCATTACGGAGATGCTGTCTGAGTCCTCAAGACTGAGCAATATTTTTTCCAGCATAGAGGTAGGTGGTAGGTGAGGGACGTTGGGCAGGTTCTGTTTAACAAAGTTTCTAAGTTGAAGGTAGTGAAAGAAATGTGTTGCTGAAAAGTTCAATTTGGAGTGTAATTGTTCGTAGAATGCAAAGACGTTGTCTATGTACAGATCTCTAAGTGATTTAATCGCGAATATTTTCCAGACGTTAAAAACTGCATATGTTTGAGAGGGTGGAAAAAGGTGGTTCTCGTGCAGAGGTACCACAGATAAAAGTTTCTCTATCTTAAAATACTTCCTACATTGGTTCCATATTCTGAGTGAGCGAAGCACAATTGGGTTGTTAGTATATTGGCGATAACTTGTATTTATTGGAGTACAAATCAAGGAATATAAAGATCCTCCATCTGTTCTGCACACCATCTCTGTTCATTGTGGCCCATTATCACTAACACCCGCCAATCTTGGTTTGATAATCAATGACCAGCTGTGCTTCTGGTACCATGTTGATACGGTCTCTTGGTCTTGCAAATTCACTCTAAACAGTATCCACAAGATCACACCATATCTGACACAATATGCCACACAATGCCTGGTCCAGGTTTTGGGCTTGTCACGTCTGGACTACTGCAACTCTCTGCTGGCAGGAGTATCTGCATATGTCACCAAGCTGTGGCAGCTGATTCAAAATACAGCAACTTATTGGTATGCAAACAGCCGAGGCAGGCATATGTCACTTCTCTGTTTAGATCACTACATTGGCTCCCTGTAGTTGCATGTATGAAGTTCATACTCTTTTTGCTTGCTTACAGAGTACGCAATTGGTAAGCTCTTATATATATGGAGACACTTGAGAGGTCCTATGCTCCTTCTCGACCACTGTGATCTATCTATCTATCTATCTATCTATCTATCTATCTATCTATCTATCTATCTATCTATCTATCTATCTATCTATCTATCTATCTATCTATCTATCTATCTATCTATCTATCTATCTATGTTTTATAACCTATAAGTTGTAACTAGCTTATATTTTGTTTGGGGCTTGTCACTCATGATGCTCAATTTTGTACCCTGTCCTGTAACACTTGTTCCCAAATGGTCCCCCAGACTGAAGTTTATTCAATTATGTTAACCTTCTTTGTAAGTCATGTTGGATAAATGCATCTGCTAAGCAAATAAATGTACATGTAAAGCACCAGGCACAAGGAAGTAGCCAGCCCTAAGTGGGGCACCACTTCATCACAGGGCACAATGACACTGGACCAATTTAGAATCTATCTATCTATCTATCTATCTATCTATCTATCTATCTATCTATCTATCTATCTATCTATCTATCTATCTATCTATCTATCTATCTATCTATCTAAAATTTTTCCTATGATCTTGCAATGTGACACAATGTTTGTCTGCACTCACAAATGTACTGTAGTCTCAAACTTATGTAATTACTCCATTCCAATTTAATGGTTCATATATACTTTTGGAAAAAATAGGCTATCAATTATACTTTGTTCTTAAATGCTGTACTATGATAAAACAACATATATACCACTAATTTTATGTCATATGGACATCTCTTGGGATTAATAATACAGACTAGAATGTGCAGTCTGGGCTACTTGAATGACTGGTTAGTCTTGAGGCTGAGTCTGAGGTTTGTCTGCTTCCCGTTCATCTGCTCTTGCCACAGCACTGAGATCACTTTGTTTCCTGGCACCTTCTGCTGGCAACATCTTTTAAGAAACCAATACCCGACATATATGAAGTTTTTTACAAAATTTTGATAAAATAGAATGTGGGGACTTTAATGATTGTGGCACTCCCTTGGAAGATGTTTTCTGAATGACTGTTTTCTTCAAGGGCGCTTTTGCATTCAAAATGTTATCAAAGTTACATGTATTTCGACTTTCTGTTTACTTGTGGCCTGTCCAGAGTGGTTTTGTACCTTCTGCCCAGTTCTATCAGGATAAGCTCTAAGCACCCTGTACCCCACCTACTGACTCTGAATTGTAGTATATAGGATTAAGATTGTTATATTATGTTTCCTGTGTTGTGAGCAACAAAATAAAATGTATTCACTTCTATAGCATCTGAGTATTTTTTTGTTGTGAAAATTTTTTTTATTACTTTGATCAAAGAATAAACACCATGTAAATGACAAATAATATAAATACATGTAAAGTAAAACAATGAGGTCAGTGGTGGCAGTCATAACAACCCTTCCATCCCTGTCATAGGGCCTTGGTCATACCAGCAGAGGTAGTGGTTAAGCCACCTCACTCTACCACCTCACCCAAATACAAGATCTTCTGAACCATAAATTTCTAGCAATAAAGGTTTTAAACTAAATCCCAGCTCATGATGAACTCATTGGATGCTTTGTTAATTTGTGATGCAGTTTCGTCAAGTTGATTCAGACAAAATGGTACACTCCATTCCTCAAAGTGATTAATTCAAGGGACTTCTGTCAGAAAACAAGGAGCAATTTTAAAAGTACTAAGTCTAAACAAACAACCATGACTCATGAGAAATAAATATTTTAGGTAAATGGGAATCATAACAGAGTACATCAAAGTAAGAGACCAAGAAGGTATAGACCTAAAGATGACTAAGATTCATGAAAAGCTATTTTTAATTAATTATTTCCCAGTAGTGGCATAAAGACAGGATGACATCCTGGGCTCACTGAGATATGAGGTAATGAGTTTATAGGAGGGCTTACATGATCAGGCATAGATAACTGAAACAGGCTTTCTGAGACAATGTGTTTCAAATATTCTACAAGATATGCAGGTATGGAAATTTTGGGGAAAGAAGAAGAATAGAGAAAAAGAAAGAGTGATGAAGAGGCTAAAGGTCACAGTCAGTGTGAAAGTGTGGATTTGAAAAAGCCAAAAGATGTAGTGTAATACAGCAATGACAGAAAGTGAACACCAAGTATGAAAATGAGTTGCATTTTTTTTGTTTTTGTTTTTCCAAGGTCTTTGACGTTAATAGTTCTGACAAACTCCCTCAAGTAGTTAGCCTGCTTTTGAGCTCTTAGTCATTCTTAAATTGCTGGACACTCCCTACCAATTTCTAGGATCATTGGAGATGGGCCTAATCTCAATTATTGTCTTTAAGCCATAGTGGTAGTGTTGCTGCTTTGCAGTAAGTAGGTTGTGGTTTTGGTTCTGTGGTCCTAACTGTGTGGAGAGCGCTTTCAGTAGTGATAAAAGCACTATATAAATGTAAAGAATTATTAATATTATTATTATTATTATTTAATCACCTAACAGACCATATCTAAATGTGTTGATAGAAGCATAACTACAATTTGATATTCCTGTTGTAACGTAAAGTATGTTTTTTACTGACGTTCTAAGCATAGTTCTGCAAATTAAATGGTCACCATTATAAGGCAATAAATGTTGGCACAACCAAAGTTTAAGTCAAACAATAAGTCTGTAATGTAGGAACATGATATTTAATGGCCAGAGAAAACACCAAGAGTGCTAGACTGAAAGACAAAGATTAGTGAGATATTTTTTGGCTTTGCATGTTTATATTTGGAAAAGCATTGTGGGTTCTGCTAGTCTCTTTTGGCTCTGTTCATAATGTGGAAGTGATATAACAATGATGACACAACATTTTAGATGTCAGTTACATCACAATATTTGCCCACAAGTTCCAATGTTGTTTAAAAAGACCAGGCTACAAAATTTACAGAATTTATAATTTTCAGTTGCATAAAAATAAGTTGTATGTTAATTTACTGTGATACATATTTTACATGTCATTTTTGTCAGATCTTAAATATATTATCTGTTCCTACAGTATTTTTTTTCTTTTAAAAGCAATGGTAAATTACTTCCTACTGATTACTAATTACTTACTTATTACAGATATAGTCGCTAGTTCAATATTTATTTTTCCCAGAAGGCCACCCTGTGTGTTTCCCCAGTGAATTCATTCAGTTGCTAACCCTAACTGCTGCTAATTGTGTAGTAGACTGCAAATATCCCAGTTTATTTAAAGGGTATTAAGAAGAGCTACAACTATTATGCAAGGGGCCTAATATAGGTTTGTATTCAAATACTTAGATGCACACCACAATTTGTGAAAGTGTGTTTTTAAAAATGTTTAAAATTGCACACTGCAAATCATAACTTTAGTCAGAGTAAAACTTAAGTTTGTGCTTTAAAAAAAGGTTTAAAAGTATAAAATGTAGCAAACTTAACCTTTTAATTTTTAACCTATTAATTTTTGTTTTACTTTCTTGCAGTGCTAGCTTTAGTAAGTGTTTTAGGTTCAAATATTCAAAGTTTTACTTTCTAATTGCTTAATCTATTCTCTTTTGATGCTTTTATCTTTGAAGGTGGAACAATATATATACTTTGCATGGTATGTTTTGAATGTTAGGTGCAAAGCTTTTCTGTATGCATAATACTGTCAGTAGAGAACTACACAAGGTCTAAATTTAACAACATATTATTGTCAAACCTAGAGCCTACGCCAGCAAAATAAAATTCTGGATGGGCACCAGTCCAATACATGGCCCATTCATGCAACAACAACAACAACAAGATTTATATATAGCACATTTTCATACAAACAATGTAGCTCAAAGTGCTTTACATGAAGAAGAAAGAGAAAACAAGACAAAATAAGAATTCAAATAAGAGAACACTAATTAACAGAATAAAAGTAAGGTCCGATGGCCAGGGAGGACAGAAAAAACAAAAAAACTCCAGACGGCTGGAGAAAAAATAAAATCTGCAGGGGTTCAAGGTCACGAGACCACCCAGCCCCCTCTAGGCATTCTACCCAACATAAATGACCTCAATCAGTTCTCATTGTATTCAGGGTTCTTATGGAAGAACTTGATGACGACAGTCACGTGGACTTCTGGTCTTTAATCCATCAATGTAGAGACACATGTGCCCTGATCAGGTGGTGGTGGGGCAGATCGCCACCAGAAAACGGAAAAAGAACAGAAGAGAGCATAGGGGTTAGTATGGATTTTGGAGCCACCATGAATAATAATGACAATTAATTGAATATACAGAGCATCAGGATTAAACTAAAATGAAGCTATGAGAAAGCCATGTTAAAGTACTGTGTTTTTAGCAGTTGTTTTAAAGTGTTCCACTGTATTAGCCTGGCAAATTACTATTGGCAAGCTATTATAAATTTTACGTGCATAACAGCAGAAGGCCGCCTCACCACTTCATTTAAGTTTAGCTCTTGGAATTCTAAGAAGACACTTATTTGAAGATCTAAGGTTACGATTTGGAGTGTGAGGTGTCCGACATTCCGAAATATAAGATGGAGAGAGATTATTTAAGGCTTTATAAACCATAAGCAGTATTTTAAAGTCAATTCTGAATGACACAGGTAACCAGCGTAGTGACATCAAAAATTGGAGAAATGTGCTCGTTTTTTCTTTTCCTAGCTAAGATTCTAGCAGTTGCATTCTGCACTAGTTGCAATCGATATATGTCTTTGCAGATATACCCATACTCACACTCGCACAAGGCCATTTTAGAATTGCTGATTACCCTAAGGCCTGTGTCACACTGCACGACTTTGAGTTGGTGAGTATGTCACACTTAACTAAAGTGGTGGATTTTACGATATCAAATTACATAACTAGAATACTCAGGGGATGACACATTACATAACTTTCTCACAACTCCTCAGCACAGTTTCACATTTCCTATTACATGGTGAAAGTAGAGCAAGGTCAACACATTTTAGCTTTATTTTACTGTATAATTTCCTATATTTTATAATGTCGGTCGTATAAGTCGAATGCGGAAAACTCACGCTGTAGGTCCAAGAGATTATGATACACCCACCTGAGAGAGTAACCATTGTATCTACGTGACCACATGGTAATATCCGAACTATTCTGAAGCGACGTTTGCACTTTTTAGTGTTTTATGTATCTCACACCCTCATACACCCTTATCACAACAGCATCCCTTATCTACAATGGAGCGTTCAATCAGAAGAAAATATGAAGCTGGTTTTAAATTAAAAGTCGTTGAAGTGGTGAAAGAAATTGGTAACTTGCGCTGCTGCAACAAAACTCGATGTGTCTGAGAAATTCTTGCGTGATTGGAGGAAGCAAGAAGATGTAAAAAAAGAAAAAATAAGTGTTGTATTTTTGAATGGGCGTATAAGTTGGGATCTGATTTTATGATTGATTTTTCAGGTTTCAAGACCCAACTTATACGCGAGTACATACGGTAAATCCCAAATTCCCATTATTCACAGTAATTAGCTGTTTGAATTAATAATAATACAGCTACCTGCAAAATTGTATTTGTCCGATGACCATAAACAAAAGCTAAGGTCAGTCACTAGGAAAAGCAAGAACTGATCTACGGAACAAATGTTTTAGTCATGACCAATTGTAAGTAGCATGTTCAAGAGTGAAGTGTTCCAGTGAACTAATAATATTAAACCCTGGTAAAAAAACTAAATATATAAATATTGTATAGAGAAAATACATCAAATTAACAGCCCATAACCGACACCCATTGTTTTAAGAAATTTCCTGGGCAAAACTGGGCAACACAGGTAGTATAATATAAACTATAAGGATGCAGAAGGTCAGCTATTAAATGAAATTCACACAAAACCATTTATAGGTAATGCTGCGGATCTAGAAGTAAATCAGTATCACTCAAAAAGGTCTATAAATTTGCACCTTCTTAATAGTGAAGATCATTCACAGTTTACTTTTTTTTTTGCTAACAAACAGAAACAGGAAAAAGTCATTTTTCCTTATATTTCAATTACTCAGATTTTCTTTGCATTTACAAAACTGAGTGTTGGACAGATACCCTTATAAGCAAACTGTAATTTATTATGGGAAGAGTTTCCCAATAATACCACACAAAAAATCTCAAGTATTAAATAAACTCTAAAAGGAGTAAAATTAACCATTAAAGGTCTAAATATGGTAATAATGTTTCCATGTACACACTGTCAGGTGTTAATTTAACACTGCAATTTTGTTGTGCAGTCTTCTCTATATTGTGCATGTCATTTCAATGTATTCTACTGGAAGGATGCTATTTAATTAGAAAGGAGTATTTAAATAATAATTTTAATTTGAGTACTTTTTAAAAATTTTTATATCTATCCATTTCACTGCAAAACTACTACCTTAAGAATAAACAAGTACAAAATAAGAATTCTGAGCTGACAGAAAGGTACAGTTTCTTCACTTGTAGTGTTAGCTGCCTTAATAAGTGCTCTCAATCTTCACAGTTCCATCACATTGCTTGGATCAATGCCATAACTCTCTAAACATGTCAGTCAAATGGAGAGGAGAAGAGGACTTTTTACCATCTTGTAGATTTTTGATGCAAACCAACGCAAACTGTAGCATTAACTCTGTTATCATTACCTCTTACCCAAGAGACAGCATGTTGATGCCTGTACTTATCTAATGTGAGTCTACTTCAAATGATCAAAGAGAAAGTACATATTATGTAGGATTCATTGAACAACACTTATTTATTGTCCAAAAACATTCAAATATAAAATATTTCTTATCTCAGGAGTTGAGCATTTATTAGTAATTCTTTCAGATTTACTTAAAAAATACCAGCCCTTCTTTAGCCAACTTTTTGGAAACTAAAATTGTATTAATTTTATCTCTAGTATTATGCTACATTTTAGTATGCTGTATCATAAAGTACAACGTAACATTGTTATATAATACTGCTTTATACTACATCACATTTGGGAGATCTACAAATTCTAGTATTGAAATAGCAATATAATAAGGAGGAAGGCACTATTGAACCTGCACTTTGGAAGAAATTGTGTCTTACATTCACATAGTAAGGAGACCAGTAAACATTTTTTGAGGTAGAAGTCACGTTAAAACTTTAATGAGTGAAAGGAACAAAATTAACAAGGACTATTTATTAATTGAAAAAATCTGAATTTGTGAAAAAGTGGGTGAAATAAAGAAAGAAACAGTTGTAAGGGAAAGCAGTAGGATGGAGAAAATGGTGATGCAGAACACATCCAAGCTGAGATTTGCCTAGGGTTTAGCTGTATTGGAAGAAATATATACCTGGCCACTAGTGGTCAGCAGCAGTATTTTGCTGTGCGTCCTGCAGAGTCTCTTGGGAATTGTAGTCTCCATGGCAATAGAGGTAAACTGACACTACTGCCTGGTTGTCTTGAGTGACACTAAAAGTAGAGGTTTGCCATCTTGTGGAAACCCTTAGCTCTGAGGCTAAGGATCTGTGCTGGCATCCCGAAGGTTGCCGGTTTGAATCCCCGTCACTGCCAAAAGAGATGCTACTCTGCTGGGCCCTTGAGCAAGTCCCTTAACCTTCAATTGCTCCAGGGGCACTGTACAATGGATGACCCTGCGCTCTGACCCCAATGGGTATGTGAAAAACCAAGTAATTTCCTTTGGGATTAATAAAGTATAATAAAAAAAAAAATAACCCAACTCATTTTTTGGCCACAGGAGTTAGCACATGTGGGCAAATAGACTTTATTCCTGTGGTGGTGAGTAGGCAGTCAGCGCATTGATGAACCTCTAAGAAAAAAAATACTTGAAAATTAGATAAACTGTATATATAGTTGAACTATAATATAACTTATAGTTATAATATATACAGTAATCCCTCGTCCATCGCGGGGGTTGCGTTCCAGAGCCACCCACGAAATAAGAAAATCCGCAAAGTAGAACTAACCATATGTTTATATGGTTATTTTTATATTGTCATGCTTGGGTCACAGATTTGCGCAGAAACACAGGAGGTTGTAGAGAGACAGGAACGTTATTCAAACACTGCAAACAAACATTTGTCTCTTTTTCAAAAGTTTAAACTGTGCTCCATGACAAGACAGAGATGACAGTTCTGTCTCACAATTAAAAGAATGCAAACATATCTACCTCTTCAAAGGAGTGTGCGTCAGGAGCAGAGACTGTCATAAAGACAGAGGAAAGCAAACAAATCAATAGGGCTGTTTGGCTGTTAAGTACGCGAAGCACTGCAGCACAAAGCTGTTGAAGGTGGCAGCTCACACCCCCTCCGTCAGGAGCAGGGAGAGAGAGAGAGAGAGAGAGATAGAGAGAGACAGAGAAAAACAAACATGCAAAAATCAATACGTGCCCTTCGAGCCTTTAAGTATGCGAAGCACCGTGCAGCATGTCGCTTCACTAAGCAGCTGCACAGAAGGTAGCAACGTGAAGATAATCTTTCAGCATTTTTAGACGAGCGTCCGTATCGTCTAGGTGTGCGAACAGCCCCCCTGCTCACACCCCCTACGTCAGGATCAGAGAAAGCGCAAGAGAGAGAAAGAGAAAAGTAAGTTGGGTAGCTTCTCAGCCATCTGCCAATAGCGTCCCTTGTATGAAATCAACTGGGCAAACCAACTGAGGAAGCATGTACCAGAAATTAAAAGACCCATTGTCTGCAGAAATCCGCGAACCAGCAAAAAATCAGCGATATATATTTAAATATGCTTACATATAAAATCCGCGATAGAGTGAAGCCGCGAAAGGTGAAGCGCGATATAGCGAGGGATCACAGTAATCAATTTTGTAATCAATACAGTTTCACTGTAAAAGTGCATAATTAGAAAAGAACAAAACGTAGCATGTGTTATAACTGCAAAGCAGCCAGTACTTGAGAATGACCAGCGGAGGAAAGTAAAAACACAAGTATTGTGTCAAAGCACAGAAAAAGCCATGTGATAAGCCAAAATGAAAGACTAACTCAGAGTCAAAAAGTGATAAAAAAAAGTCGTACACAAGGTTTAACATACACAAAGAATTTTTGGTAGCATGATTCAAAAAGGGTTTTATCCAAAGCTTGGATAGAAAAGAATCATCCTGGAAGACCTTTTATGTTGTCACGTGAAAAACAGGGTCATGACCTTCAAGGACACACCCATGACAACGACGTGAGCATTAACGATGGGCACACAGAATGACGGCAAATATTCACGATCCTAAATAACAATCAAAACAGCCCCAAAATTATAAATAATTCTAAATATCAATATAAAATATCTGAAAAATGACCAGAAGCAAGAATATTCCTAACAGCGTGCTCATGCTAGTTTCTTTTGTTTTTTTTAACTGAGTTTTTGAAGGCATGTGCATGTTATTGATCACTGGTTGGAGTACTGTTGTTTCTTCCCCTTTTTCCTTTGTACCTGTATCGGCTTACCTTCGTGTGTTCAAGATCAGCGGCGTGTTCCATTGTGCTGTGGTCTGCTCACATCTTCACTACTGCTTGTGCAAGTACCGCATACTTTAAATGCTTGTCTTAGTAGCATACATGCCAAAGCAGGCATATACATCTAGCCATCTATTAGGGTGAACAGATTTCTTCTGATTTTGACACAATAATGAAACTAGCTGATGAGCTCCCTTCCTTAAAAGCATTTTCGTGCTTTTCAGAGTGATAATTTGTACGTTATGTTGTACTTGCCAGCTCTCCTGATTACATATTCAGCTTCCTACTAGTTACATCCTAATCAAAAACATATTTTTTTACTTCTCTGTATTCATTTCAGTTTTATGGGTATCTTTTGTACTTTTAAGTTAGTGATGAATAGAAATGTGACTCTGTCTAGTCCTCCTACCTGTTACCTGATATATGTGCTTATCTTTAAGCAAACTTGCAGCACACGTGAGTTACAACAACCGCAGGTTCAAAACATATATGTATCCCACATGGATCGGACAAAATATGTAGGTCTCTTGTTTGTTTACACAATCAAAATAACGATCAAGACAAATCCCGAGCAATCTTGTAATGCACTTTGAGCTACAATCTTTGTATGAAAATGTGCTTTATAAATAAAATGTTATTTTATAAATATTTTAACTCTCCATCAAGAATGCCTTTCAAAAATGTTATGTTTAAGAAATTTGTACAGTAGACCCCCGCAAAGTCACGGTTCAGGGTTCGCGGACTCAGTTGTTCGCGGATTTTTTCTTAGAACCTAACTATTAATTGTTAGCGGAAAGCGCAAATATCCTCCGCAATATTTTTCGTGGCAATACTGTGCTGTAGAAAGAACAGGAAGGAACTGCTGAGGGAAACGAGGTTTGGGATGGTGAAAGTAGCCAATCCAAGGGTGTTATTCATTTCTCCTTGCTGCTGATTGACTGCTGCCACATGACGCGTCTCCTGGTGAGTGGGTTTACCACCGCTAAGGGAAACGTGGTTTGGGATGGTGAAAGTAGCCAATCCGAGAGTGTTATTCATTTCTCTTTGCTGATGATTGACTGCTGCTTTGTGACGCGTCTCCAGCTGAGTGTCCTCATGTTTTCCATTTTGTTATTGTTTTGTTATTTTTAAACGCACACAATGTCATCGAACCGCTCTGCACCTTCTAAGGCTTCTGGAACTGAGCCTAAGTGCCAGAAGAAGTTTAAAACGCTCCAGGAAAAGGTTGATTTGCTCCGGGGACTAAAAAGTTATGCTGCAGTAGCGCCACTATGGCATTAATGAAAGCACCGTATGCTACATAAAGAAGAACGAAGCAGCGATCTGGAGTACCGTATCTGTAAGTTTCTGTGATAGTGCCAAAAAGGAAAAGACCGTAAGAAATAAAAATATCGTCAGGATGGAACCTGCTGTGAGAAAGCATGGAAATTGTACCAGCAGTTCGCTACAGGAGACAATGTAACAACTTCCTATCACAGTGTTCCTGAAACCTATAAAGAAAAGCCAGCACGAAACCCCACCAGAAGACCCATACAAAGATACGACTCCTCCTAAAGCACCTGAAGAAGAGGCGCCACCCGAGGAGTTTTAAATCTACTAAAGTTTTAAAGCTACTTCATCATCATCATCACTATCATTCATCATTGGTGAGTACCCGTACATTTTACTGTATTTTAATTAAATGAAATTATTATGTATTTACTCTACTTATAACAAAGAAAATGACAGCGCATACCAAAGAAAACGAGCTTGCATGAATTACAGTACGTATAGTGGTAACATCGGTATTTTACATTCTAGCACTGCGGGAGACATAGTAGTATAGTACTGTACAGTAGACGGGTTTACCTTTACATTCTGTTTTTAGGTAATGTATTAAGGTAATATTTTAGGTAATGTATTAATGTATTAAGCTGAGTTTGCAACAAAATTAAAGTGCTTTGGGGGCATACTGTATTTAGGGTTGACAACTATAAAAATAAGCATTTAAAAGGCATTTTTTTAACCACATCACAATTCGCGGGTGGTAGCGCTGCTGCCTCACAGTTAGGAGACCTGGGTTCGCTTCCCGGGTCGTCCCTGCATGGAATTTGCATGTTCTCCCTGTGTCCGCGTGGGTTTCCTCCGGGCGCTCCGGTTTCCTCCCACAGTCCAAAGACATGCCGGTTAGGTGGATTGGCGATTCTAAATTGGCCCTAGTGTGTGTGGGTGTGTTTGTGTGTGTCCTGCGGTGGGTTGGCACCCTGCCTGGGATTGGTTCCTGCCTTGTGCCCTGGGATTGGCTCCAGCAGACCCCCGTGACCCTGTGTTCAGATTCAGTGGGTTGGAAAATGGATGGATGGATAAAACATCAATCAATGCCATTTTTATATTATTTCAATTGACATCACCTTTCTATGTAAGCTATTGAGCCACCTCATGCCTATTTGGGCTATGTTTTTAACTTCATGACATTGAAATAAAGTGCTCTTAAATAGCATGTACTTAATTTAGTCTGCTAATGCATGTGATTGCAGTCTATTATCGCTAGTGTTATTGAATATGCTTGACTGTTGCAAAAGATTTTATAAACAATGTGATAAATGACTCTTTAACAATGTGACTCAAAACATTTAAAATGCTCCAACTTTCAAATTGGTTAACACACCTAAATATTAAGCCATGCATGCATTTTTTAACTTGTTTCCTTTTACAGATGTACACTGATTCAGGCATTCACTAATTCCACCTTTATATTTGGATGGCATTGTCTTACCTGTTTTTCTACAACTTGAAGCCATACACTTGAAGCCATATGACCACGCATATCTTGAAATGAGAGTGAAAATAAAACCTTTCGGTAGGTTAGACAGAGAGTTCCTCCCTAAACAGGTTATAAAATCAGAAATGGAAATGTTAGAAGAACTAGTTGATGTTATCTACGGTGATTAGCATCTCATCCAGGATTGCTTCCTGCTTTGTGCCTGATACTGCTGGGACTGTGTGTAGCTCCTTATACTGCTGCAACAGATAAAGAATGTTGAGAATATATCTGGATGGCTGTTGTGAGGTTTCTGTGCTCTTTTGTCTATTGCCAAAGCAACTGCAGGTTCACAGCCTCCCCACATAACACATCTGTCGCCTGAGGGTTGATGTGGGGAACACTCTAACACGGCCACTGACCAGGTCCCTTCACTCCTTGTTTGGTGTATCTGTGTATATTGAAGTGGTTGCACCCATTTGTTTAAATACCCTGACTAATCCTGTTTTGATTGGAATAAAGTTGGTTTTCTTGAAGTCTCAGTATCTTCTCTTAGATGCAAGACAGTGACTCATATGTCACAGTATGTAATTAAATGCAGTTAAGAAATTTTAAATATAAAAACTTTCAAAAGTTTACAACTAATACCATACACATTGCACTTCTTCTACAACATGATCTGACTCCACTTCATGGACTGTATGACCACACAAAAGCATCCTGATTGCATAATGTGGGATAGCATCCTCTGTAATTCTACAACATACATCAATAAACACTTATTAGAATGTATTACATTGTTACGTAATATTGTTATATTCTGTAAGATTTGAAATGATACATTGAAACAGGACATATTCAAATCAGAAACAAAGCATAATTTACATTATGGCTTTCATATAAACTAGAGGCAAGATTCAGTAATGATTATGACAGTCCAATTAAAGCTGCTAAAAGTTAAAGTGGGATAATGAAAATGATGAATGACTGTTTCCTAACTAAGTTAGTAACAGTACCCACTAGAGGCAATGCTTGTCTGGACTTAGCTTCTCCTAAAAACTCAGACAAACTTAAAGTAATTGAGCCATTAGCCTGTAGCAATTTGAATGCAATCAAATAAGACATAAAGCAGATAAGCAGAAAAATATTTTAACATAACAATTTAGAATGTTAAAAAGAAATATGAGACAGATTATATGAACTGGAACCAAAACTGAAAATAAATAAAGTCCAGACTTCAAGAAATCTACTAGATGAGCAAATATGTTTTAGTTGAACATGAAAACTAAAATACAGTAAATATTTATTTTATTAGGATGTTTATAATAATGCTTAACTTCTTTGAATATAGGTGCTACTGTTAACTCTTTTGATGTATGAGTTCATCACAAAATAATCTAATCTTAGGATAAAGCAAGAACTAACATCCAAGTAGTTGTTTTAGTAAAATGTGCATAATGTACAGTAAATATCTAACCTATACAAATAAATGAATTATGGTGAAGTCTTTAGAGTGGTTGTAACTGTACTTTGTCATACATGTGTGTCAGAGGGTTGTCTTCCAGGGATGTCAAAGGTAAGTACTACCATCCTGAGACACAAGGGGTCGGTATTGCTAACCATCTTGTGTATTTTCCAACCCTCAACTCAGAGAAGACACACATTGAGGGCAAGTGACTTTGCTCCTTCTGATCCAAGGGCTATGAGAGCATGGCGTTCCCAGAAGGAAGCGTCTCATTTGAGGAACAATCCACCAGACAGCTCTCCAACCTGAAACCTGACCGCTCTTCAGAGCCATGTTGGTTATTTAAAAAGCAGATGCCAGTTTTTGTTCTGTTTTGCACCATTGTGCACCTGATCTTTTGCTGGAATTTATTTCACTAATTGTGTGGACCTGGCAGGCACCCCAACCTTTCATTTAGAAATGTGTGTTCATCTTGGTTGTCAACACCATCTATTTCCTGAACCCACATTTGGGACTGAGGGCTACTCTGGCTACACTTAGGACAAGGCCAGCCCTGAAGGGCATACCAGTCCATCTAAGGTACACTAACTAACACACCCACACCGGACAAAATCATTGGTACCAATCAAATTAACCTTCATGTCTTTGGAATGTCAGAGAAAATTGTGAGGAAGTCCACATGGACAATGAATGGGTTTTAACTTGATAAGTATGACTTTGAAATTGCGAAATATAGAAGCAGCATCAAATCCCATATCACTACATCATTATCTTTAAGTATTATATAAATAGCATAAATAGAAATAGGTTGAGATTTGAATCAGTGTGCAGCAGCATCAACCTTTGTGCCACCATGCCACCCTAAAATTGCTTTATCTATATCTATATATCTATATATCTATATATATATAAATATATATATATCTATATATATATATATATATATATATATATATATATATATATATATATATATATATATATATATATATAATCCATCCATATGTATGTCTGTCCACTTTTCACGAGAGAACTACTTAACAGATTTAGATCGGATTTTTCTCTATAATACGCTTGAACAGAGAGAGAGTGGCAGCGGGCCAAGGGGAGGGAGGCGGGGTCCTCCTCACTCACACGCTAGCCTCTGTTCAAGTCGGTCTACCTCTCGCCACATGTTGCAGCGTACCTTGCCTCCACTTAGTTAGTGATACCTGTTTGTTCAACAGACATTTTCATCTACAGATTTTTAAGGAGTAATGTTTGACATTTTTGAAACAGAGATCAGAGCTATGTGTGTTTTAAAGGGAAGCTGCTGATTGCCTGAGATATCACGGCCACGTACTTTTCTCCCCACGCGGGGAACACTTTCCTGTCAGAGCGGAACACGATCAGATACAGTGCCAACGTTTGACATTGGAGCATACCGTCTTCCGCTTTGCCAGAATTACATTTTATTTTAACTGATTTTTAAACGTTTGTCCTGTTTCACTACTACGTGGGCAGAGCCACGGGGGATAGCTAGCACATTATATAAATGATTACAGAGTATGGTTAGCCGCACAGATAAAAAAATCACAATAATTTTTGAGTTCTGATTTCCCAAAATAGACATTGTATACTGCATGTGTGCATAGTATGAATAAACAGCTCTCTGCTACTGGACTCATGTTGCTATACAGTTTAAAAGTGATATCCATTTTGCTGCACAGAATTACATGTTTCTTTAAATTTCCTCAGTTCTGAGCATACACAAGCTACAATCTACCTGGAATGTAACATTAATGAAAGTTTGACTTGTCTTCAGTAGTGATGACTGAAACACATTGCATTTGCCTCACCTCAGGTTCATCAGAATCATGGAAATATTAGGAAACTTAGCAAAATTCAGTGAAATGCATTTTATGTCAATGAGGAAGGAGAAACTGGACTCATTTTGAATGGATTATAATGGTGCATTTGTCTGTTAAGTGTCTTTAATGGCTAGGGAAATGATTGCTAACTGTACTGGTCCAAAAATATGACCTAAGCTATGTGATACCCAGTATAATGGGAATGAGACACCAAACTACACTCTGGGAATTTTGTAGTGTGGGGCTGAACAAGATCAGAGGCAGAGACTGAGACACAGGCAAGATAATGTGCAAACATTTTGCAATTTATTTCGAGAGGTTTTGAAAAATGAATTCAGTATCATCTGGGCTTTAATGCACGATTTTTCTGCAATGACATACATAAACACATATAAAAAATATAAAAAATGAAAAAAACAAAAAAGACAAAATTATTAAATATATATATACACACAAAAGCAAAGACAGTCTTCTTCTATTAACACATAATTCATAAACAGTTAATTGAAGCAAAAATGAAGTAGAAAATATTTGGAAGAAAAGTGAAAAAAATCACCATAAATATATGAATATACCTCCTCCATACCTTTTCTACTAGGAGATATATACAAATATTTATACAATTCAAAATCAAAAACAACAGCCAACTCCTATTGTTGACACAATTCATTAGCAGTTGAGACTCCTTTCTTTCTCCACTGGCCAACTGACACCCCCTGTTGGCCAGAAGCTCATTTTATATGATGCTGCTAATTTAGCAGCATCTATACCTTCGTAGAAAATTTCTACCAGTGGGAACCTACTATTAAACTATTTTTTCCCTAGTGTGCATGCGTTTGAGCCAGCAAGTGGTGTGCAACATGTCAAGCCCAAGCATACCGACACCTTACAATGCTGTGATAAGTAAATGATACACTTTTTCTATAGGTTATGGGGTCCCTTTTACATAAATTATATTGACTGTTTTTTACTAAAGGAGCGTGCTTCTCTTTCCAACATGGCAGATAACCAAGGGGAGGCAGGTAATTGAAGCGAAGCGATTCAGGGACTGGTGCAGGCCTTCACACAACCCACGCATGTGCCTTTGCAGCGCAAGCTCACTGTAGCAGTGACACTACGCTCACAGCATTGCTTACTTGCATGTCATACATGTCATACATTTAAAATGATAAGTGCCTTTTATTTAACTATTCTTTCTAATAGATTTACAGACTTTGTATCTTTCTCTGAAAAACAGTTATGGCTGTGGTACAAGCTATGAGGCAAAAGTGTTAACCATTGTGCCAAAGTGCCTCCCTGAGATAACATTAATAGAATGAAATATTAGAACAGTAAAATTTCTTGCAGTGGCAGACAAGAAGTATGAATTCACTCTCTCAAAACAAAAACTTCAATGTTTTTTCCTAATGCTTTTGTTCATTCACTCCTACTACTACCAAATATGCACAACAAAAAAGCATGTGTATTCTATATTCCTTCCTGTTTACATCAACTGCACAACACTATTAAAGAGGTAGGCTCACATATTACATACAGGTCACAAGTCCATACAGAAATGACATTACTTTCAAGACACAAATACACTGACACATTTTCAGTTTCCTTATGCTTGCAATTTTTAGACTAATTTTTAACCCACTTCTAGGATCAGCATTATAAACTTAGGTGGCTGACCCATCCAACATTAGCTGTGGAAGCTTTATGTAGTCACACTAACTTTTGTGAAGAATCATGAGGTGCTTGGAAAAAAAATGTGTCTAAGCTGGTCGCATGGCAAATTTCTTGGAAAATATTTATGTAACAAAATCACCGGCAAACACAGCATATTTGCTGCTAAAAGCACTTGTGATCAGCATACATTTGTACTTTTTGAAGAACTGCATCAGAAGCAATATAAAATAGAACAGTGTCATTTCTAATTTTGCTGTTAGTGTTTTGAATGCTGTGTAACAACTGGCTCTGTCCGATATTAAATCTATCTGAGGCCAATGTGTAAAAAAGTTGAGCTGAGTGACCTGTTGCTTTAAAACTTCAATAACATAAAATCCCTGGAGAGGCCTGTAATCTAGCACCTCAGACTCAAGATAAAATCAGCGGACCTTCCTGCAGTTTGCCAATAACATACACATTAGAGTGAAAAGCATCACAATCTATCTGATAAACAGAGCCTGCTTGTACAGACAGCTGTGTAAGGATCTTGTCTATCATCTTCAACAACTCTTCACATAAATGGAGGTGGATCACCATTGGTGTCTTGACTAGCTTAGGTTAGGTTGGGTAGACTTGATTATCCCAGAGGGAAATGTGACCCATTGACAAACAATCCAAAATTTTCAAGGCTACAAAACTATGTATCATAATAAGTGGTGTCACAAAAGCAGACCATAGACATATAAAGGTTTGGGGTAGCCATCCGTATATTGTGCCTTGACTGCAAATGGGTTTTAAATTGATTGAGATGATCACAGGTACGAGTCCACAACAGAACTTAATATAACAGGTAAAGATGGCGGCTTTAAAGCCCAGGACCAGAAGTGACGTCATTGAGACTGGAACCGGAAGTGATGTCCTCTGGACAGAAAGTGACATCATCACTGGTGCTGGGACCTGGCGAGATTTTCCATGGATGGTCTGCAGAAGACTGAAGATTGCCACCCCCTGGTCTGGCGTGATAGTACTATTCTTAAGGCCTTTCAGATGCTTCCCAATTTCACATGTGTGACAGTGGTTAATATCACAAGAGTCCATCAAAACACAGTCTCTAGCGCCCTTCTGGTTAATGCCAACAGACATAACAAGGAAGGAAGGCTGTCTCCATTCTGGGCATTAGACTGTAATTCCAGAAGAAGCAGCAGAGAGTAGAATGTTAATAAAGCTTTGATTTTCAGGAACAATGCTTCACACCCTCTGAATGACACCGTGTTGCAGCACAAGACTGATTTAACAACTGCCATTAAACTTTACAACATATTCTTTGGTTAATCTACATTTTTCTGCAATTTTTGTTTGTTTAATGATTGTTTTTTCTGTCTATGTTACAGTTTTGACTTTGGTGTTTCCTTAGTAGTTTTTGTGTGTTTATTTCTGTAACCATGGGATCTATCTATCTATCTATCTATCTATCTATCTATCTATCTATCTATCTATCTATCTATCTATCTATCTATCTATCTATCTATCTATCTATCTATCTATCTATCTATCGTAAAGGTACTGGTGGTCAGGACCTTAATTTACATAAAACAGAAAGCATCCGAGGATGAATGCCAACATTGACCTGTCCTGGAAGGAATCATTGCCACTGTTGAATTCAGTAGTGTATCAATGTAGAAGTGTGGAATTATAAAGACTTGCATGAATCCTCTAGTATATAGAAAATAGGGGTAATTGCTTTAAAAATGATCAGTTCCATAAATTTCAAATATAGGTTCAGTTAATATGTAGTGTTCACAAACAACATTGTGTCTGTCTCTCAATATTCAGTTGTCCACCTACATATTTTAAAGTAATCATAACTTCAGCCTTAAACATTTGCAGGCATTTCAGCCATCCATTATGCTTCATAAACAGAGAACATTTCCTGTCCCAAGTCATGAAGGCAAAATTGTGGTGATATATTGATTTACACTGATAGTGGACATACAAACAAAAACTGGTTCAAGGACTAAATCTTAGGCAAAGAATGAAAATGTTTTTAAAATTAAATTAAAACCAGTGGTGTACATGAGATATTTTAAAATGTTCAGGTAAGAAGCTTTTTAACCTCTTAGTCTGAAGTGTTGACCAATGAACAGAAGTGCAGAGCCTGATGAGGAAGTAGGAACACTAAACAGGACTTTAGAGTTTTTTATTATTATTTTGTTTTCACTTACTAGGTGAGAACTGACCTTGAGATTTCTGATGATACCAATGTAAGAAGCTATTTCATGTGCTGTGAGAAATTGCAAATGTTAATGTCACCTTGCTCTGCTCTATGTGTGTGTCCTGTTTTTGTGAGAAAGGGGACCAGTTGGAGGTGGTCCTCCCCCCCCCCCCCCCCCCCCCCCCCCTTCTCTCCCTCTCTCCTCTACAGTTTTAGAGCAGCCAAAGAGTTCTCCATTTCTTGGTTGTTGTATCCTTGCTTTGCATGAGAAAACATAACCTACAAGACAAGAAGATGCCTGAAAGTGGAATGATCATTACCATCTTACTACGTCTGCTTGGACTGATTGGAAATTGAAAGCACCCAGGTTGTACGGTTTTGTACATTGCATTATATATGTTGTTATTTGCTTAAGCTTAAGAGTCTATGCCTATGTCTGATTATTATTATTCAATATAGCTCAAGGCAATATTGTCCAATCCTGGTCCTGCTGCAGTCCCCTAATGGGTCCAGGGGATAATCACTCTATTGGTGGTTAAACAGGGTTGGGGCAAGTTCGGAAATAAAAGACAGCCTGAGTCAGTGAGCCGCCTTCTATTAGAAGTACCTAGAGTTGAATACACTGGGTACAATATGGAGAGAGAGACAGATAGGTCACTGGTAACTGGTACATAGCTGATTTTGACATTTCCCCTATACTCCATTAAGAAAGGAACCTAAGAGGTTAGTTGATACCTTTTGTGTGAGGTGATCTGGTAACACAATAAAACCAGCAGCATTTAGATATTTCATTCTTGTTGGTCCGGCTTAAAAAAGTTTAACCTAAATTCCTGTGCAATTGTTATTTTCTGTACTTTAATAATATTCTGTACTGGGATAAGGAAGAATTGGCAGTTGTCACTGTGAAAGAGCCTTGACCATTAGCATAACTTTGCAGTTTCAGCACCCTGGATAGTTATTCATTTTTTATTTACAAAAATTGTATTTTACTTTTCATATTTAAAGGTATAAATATTTTGAAAACAATTATTTAATGGTGTGTTAACAATTGCTATATTAACTATTTACTCAGACTATTTAGGAATATGTAATAGGTTTTGCCATAAACAGAAAACTGGTGTAAAACAACTAGAAAATGAAACCTCACTGTTAAAAAGAACACATATCTGCAGAGGCTGTTGTTGATTTTTTTAACATGTCATTCAGAAACAGTGGGGCATTAGCTTGGATCTGACTGATTAAGAAAGCCTTGCAATGACTGCTTCACAAAGCTAAAGGCTGAACCTTTTGCACCTCTAGCTGGTAAAATACTAGCTATGAAGGACCTCAGCTGTTCCACAGGTTTGTGTATTTTTTGAATGACCAAGTCTTCTCTGGATTTTATATCATTAGCTCAGTCTTGAAAGAGACAAAAAGACACTTTAGATAGATCAGACGAAAATGTGTTGATGATTCTCATTTGTGAATGAGAAAGCAAGTCATGAACAATAAGAAAATGTATCTAATGGAAACAAAATGGTGAGACAAACAATGCATTTCAGTGAGATACAGCAATATGCAGCATACCCAAAAAGTTTTTAGGCTAATATTATCCTGTAGGTTCAAAAAGAGCATCTTTGCTTTCTCTTTAGTTTGTGTATATTTTTTGTGTGGTATAAAACAGTCATATCATGAAATGAAAATTAAACATGTAATGTTCCAGCTTTTGAGTTTTCATCTGGTATATGTTACATATTCTGCATGTACAGTATGTGCTGCACAAGTCAATTTCTATGATTTCCATGAAACACATACTTAATGAGCTTCAATCAAAAATAACTCCTGTTCATGTTGTAGGTCACATAAATAACAGCTGAATGAAGCATACAGTATGTCTAGACTTTTCAGGGCTCCCACACCTCTTTAATTTAAATAAGCCCTTTCTACCTTTAAATTAAATAAATTCTTTTCTGGGCTGGCACCTAGAGAAGAGCAATGAGTTTTTATAAGTGCCACCAACAATTTAATTCCCTTTCACTCTGCTCTCTCTTGTGTAATAGCCTTTAAATCCCAAACCAAACAGGTGTGAGTCATTTCAGCTGATAGGAATGAGTTTTGGACAAGCACCTCTATGTTGAACAAGTACCTTAGAAGGAAAAACTATTATTATATTTGGGACATTTGTATTTAGTGAGGCAGACATCTACAGTCAAATCCCACCCAAGTGAGGACACTCTTTTCATTCTGATTGTATTCTAATAAATTAATGTTTGTGTTTACTTATATAAAGCTCTAAAATATACTTCCATAGTCAGTTATTTGATTTGGTATGTTTAGTATGTTAAGTAAAACATTGATTAGAAGTATTATTATATATGTGTGTATTCAATTTTTAAGCAAATGACTGTTTACTATAATGAAGTTAGCTTTCTGTCAGGCCTGTGTGGTCATGCCGTGGGAATCTTCACGCTATCTCTTTGACAGGTTGACTTCATGTCATTGCTTTACTGATGGTGCTCTTCATTTCGTTTCTCTTGAAATAACCTTAATAATAATCTGTTACCTTGAACTGTAAATTATAACACAACTGATTTCTTCATCTATGTTTGCTTCTGGCTGACAAAATACCATATGTTGATATCTAGTATTATCTCTTCAAAATGAATTTTACAAAATTTTTGGATTATTTTCATAATACTTTTATCTGTAATAAAAACATATTGTTAGATAATTTCCACCAAATGATTCTGCTGTTATCCATTTCATGCTTTATTATTCTTTTCTGAAGGTAAACTTCTACTTTGCATTTTTTAAGCAAATGCTGTAAAACCTTTGCCATCATGTATCACGTTTCATTTGTTGCTGTTACTTTCTCTGATTAAGACTGGCAGGCACTTTGTGATTATTTAAGTATCTGTTCAAGCACTATTTAACAACCTAAGTGATTATAAAGAAATAAGACTGGGTGAAACTTGAAATAGCTTACAGCTCATACTACATATGATAGAATACAAACAAAACTCAGTTATCTTTAAAAATGTGTTTTTATAGAAACAGAAATGTCTCTTAAAGTATAATGTGTTTGTCCCACATGCTCTTGCTCTTATGCTCTATGAATCCAGTTCTGATTTGAGGCAAAAGTAAATCATAAAATACATTAAAGTCAGTCATTGTCCAACCCACTATATCCTAACACAGGGTCATGGGGGTCTGCTGGAGCCAATCCCAGCCAACACAGGGTGCAAGGCAGAAACAAATCCCGGGCAGGGCACCAATCCACCACAGGACACACACACACACACACACACACACCAAGCACACACTAGGGACAATTTAGGATTGCCAATGCACCTAATCTGCATGTCTTTGGACAGTGGGAGGAAACCAGAGCACTCGCAGGAAACCCACGCAGACACGGGGAGAACATGCAAACTCCACGCAGGGAGGACCCGGGAACCGAACCCAGGTCTCCTTACTGCGAGGCAGCAGCGCTAAAGTAATACATGAAAATATTTCCAACCATTAATTGCATCTAGTTTCATCATATTTTTATATTTTTATAAAATTTACACATATTTTTTATATTGTATTCCATCACTTTCACTTTTTTCACATTTTGTTATGTTTCAGCTTGATGGTAAAATCATTGAAATGAATTTTTTCCATCATCAAGAAACACTCTCTATCCCCAGATTGACAAAGTAATAATAGGGTGTTAGACATTTTTGCACATATTAAAAATAATAAAATTGAAATATTACATTGACACAAGCACCTCTACCCTTTACTCAGTACTTCCTTGATGCCAAGCTTGAGTCTTTTTGGGTAAAAAGTGACATTCTTCACACCTCTGGATTGAAGGGTATTGAGTGCTTTTTTACCAGTGAAAAAATGAATGTAAACAAGTTTAGCATTAGACTGCTACATAACAAAATGTGAAAAAATGAAGGAGTTGAAATACTTTCTGAAGACACTGCTTGTGTCCCAGATGCTCCCTGTTTGGAGTTTGCATATTCTTCCTATGACTGCATGGGTTTCTTCCAGGTGCATCTGGATTCTTCCAACTGTCCAAAACGTGTAGGTTAGGTGCATTGGCCCATATCTGTGTGTGTGTGTATGCGATGAACTGCTGCCTTGTCCAGGTATTGTTCTTCTCGTGTCCGATTAATGCTGGGATAGGGTCCAGCTTTTCTGCAACCCAATTGATGGATGGATATACAGTATACTGTAGAGCCAATAAAAAGTATTCAACCCCTTGGAAGTTTTTACACATTATTGTTATACAACATTGAATCACAGCAGTTAATTTCCTGCCAAGCCAAAATCCACATTTCAATCCTATTGAGAATTTAAGGCTGGACTTGAAAAAGGCTGTTCACTTATGATTCCCATGCAATCTCAGAGAGCTTAAGCAGCATGAGATATGACCCTCCCATAATATTACTCCCTTACTGTGTGTGTATCTGCTTTAGATAAAGCTCATGTAAGTGTGATTTCTGCTCAACTTCTGGCTGTATTGGATTTACAATGTTCAAGGTGCTATTTGTGACTCTCCTGAAGCCTGTGTCACTCACAAAATAACGTAACTATACACAGTTATAACATTTTTATATACGCATATGTATAAGGAGGTATAGACAAAAGCAAGTTTACTCTACACTATGGGCAATGTGAGGGATTGTCTAGGGATATTTCACTGTAAGTGATTATTCATTATTCATGTTAGCACACATTGCAACTCCTAAACACCAGACTCTCTGCTGGAAAAAAATTAATTGGAGGACTGATGGGCAGTAGTACTTTAAAAGCTGTTAGAATACAGATCAGGACATTTTGTACTGTTGCTTATATTTTCATTTAATCCAAAAGTTTGGACATTGTGTGCTGCACAACACCATCTTTTATATGGTTGTTATGAGGATGTCACACATCACTTTGATACAAATCATGAGGGCAGAACTGATTATAACCACAGTAAGCGATTCAATTAAATTCTATTAAATAAAAGGGCAATGTGAAAATGCACAAAATAATATTTATTATATTTCAAAATGAAACAGCAAAAATAATATTTTCAAGAATTCCATCAAGAAACTATTATGAGAGCAACCTAGAGGAAAGCTGGTTGACCAGCCAGAATAATCATTGGCCAAGACTTCTTCTACAGTGGTTATATTTTAGCAACAATGTGTTCGAAAAAACTATAAATAATATGATTTACTATATCTCAGATTTTCTGATAAAATGAAGCAGATAGGTCTGAAAAATGGATAAACCTAACAGAGATAGAAACACAACAACAATAGTATCATATAAAATGTTCTGTGTATCTAAACATTGATTTACTTTGATTTATTATGTCTTCTAACGAGGCCGCCTTTTGCAAATTATTTTCTTTGTTTAATAATAACAAAACTGTTCAGTTGATGCATGCTTGAAGACCTTATATTTGAATCAAACTAAAGTCACATAGAAACAAGCTAAAACACCTGGATTGATAACTTAATACCCTTTAATAATAATGCAGAGTTCATTACAAAGATTGAAGGTTTAAAGTCTGTTATTAGATTTGATTGCAAACAGATTATATGTTGATGTAATAAATACGTTACATATAATACTTGTTTTAGTAAAGTGGAATGCACAGGGATCACAAGCCATTTAAACTGCATATTAGGGCTTTAAAGTAATGTAGCAGCAGAAAAGTTACAGGGTTTCGAGAAAGTTAAATGAATGCCTTACTTTTTGGGTGGGTATGCAATTAAAGTAAAAAGTGTGATATTCCCAGTGTTCTCTTTTCTATCTTCTGTACATCTTAAGCCAATTGCACCATCAATGTGATTATTATAGATTTAGGTGTCAGCTTTGGGACTCATACCAGCTACAAAAGTCCTAACGAAATGCATAAAAGTAATGATTTATTTTGAGAGATAATTCAGTAAGTGTTTGATGTAGTTGAAGTTTTAATTATATCCTTAAACAGAATATTACGGTGTGATGATACAAAGATACGAGAAATATTTTCCTTTGTTGTTTTCCCCAAATTTGTTATAAACCTTGAATTTGCCCTGTAGATTTTCACAGAAAGGTTTATCTTTCAGTGTCACTTGAGTAGTTATTTACAAGCATAAATCCATTTTCTGAACCTAAGTTCTTAATTGAGTAAATGAAGAAAATACAAGGACGACACACAAACAGATAGTGATGAGGCTTGAAGCTGAGCCTTAGTTCACACAGGGCAGGTCAGGTCAGGTTGGGGATCATGCACTGGTACTGCACGTTGCCACACCCACCTCACGATGAAACAGCTCAGGATCCTGGTTGGCAACCCCCCAGGAAGACACATGGTCCAGTCCCACCTTCCAGAAATGACCATCTATCTGCCGCAGCCAGGTGTTACGTGGGCATGCCCTTGGCCTGGTCCAGCCAATTAGGTCCTTAGCAATGAGCATCCTGCAAGCCGGATCACCATTGGGGAATTACATCGCATGGCCATATTGCGATATCTGACACTACCTCACAATGCAGGTAATGTGCCTCATTCGGGTCTCTGTAAGCAATCACTCATTTGACACAAAGTCAAACCAGTGGTATCCAAGGATTCTCCGAAAACACACAGTACAGTGATCCCTCGCTATATCGCGCTTCGCCTTTCGCGGCTTCACTCTATCGCGGATTTTATATGTAAGCATATTTAAATATATATCGCGGATTTTTTGCTGGTTCGCGGATTTCTGCGGACAATGGATCTTTTAATTTCTGGTACATGCTTCCTCAGTTGGTTTGCCCAGTTGATTTCATACAATTGACGCTATTGGCAGATGGCTGAGAAGCTACCCAACTTACTTTTCTTTCTGTCTCTCTTGCGCTGACTATCTGTGATCCTGACGTAGGGGGTGTGAGCAGGGGGGCTGTTCGCACACCTAGACGATACGGACGCTCGTCTAAAAATGCTGAAAGATTATCTTCACGTTGCTACCTTCTGTGTGCAGCTTTTAAGCATGCTGCACGGTGCTTCGCATACTTAAAAGCTCAAAGGGCACGTATTGATTTTTGACTCACTCTCTCTCTCCCTGCTCCTGATGGAGGGGGTGTGAGCTGCCGCCTTCAACAGCTTTGTGCCGCGGTGCTTCGCATACTTAAAATCCAAACAGCCCTATTGATTTGGTTGCTTTACTCTCTGTTTCCTTTGAAGAGGAAGATATGTTTGCATTCTTTTAATTGTGAGATGGAACTGTCATCTCTGTCTTGTCATGGAGCACAGTTTAAACTTTTGAAAAAGAGACAAATGTTTGTTTGCAGTGTTTGAATAACGTTCCTGTCTCTCTACAACCTCCTGTGTTTCTGCGCAAATCTGTGACCCAAGCATGACAATATAAAAATAACCATATAAACATATGGTTTCTACTTCGCGGATTTTCTTATTTCGCGGGTGGCTCTGGAACGCAACCCCCGCGATGGAGGAGGGATTACTGTACCAAGGAGTCCAGCCTTCTTTGCAAGTCACTGGATTGTATCCATGTCTCACAACCATATAGTAAAACAAGAAGCACCAGGACTTTAAAGACTTGAACATTCGTCCTTTTGCAGAGATATCTGGATCACCACACTCCCATTTCCAGTGACCTCATGACCCCCATGCTCTCCCAATCCATCTACTGACTTCATAGGAAGAGTCACTAGAAGCATGAATGTTCCTGCCGAGGTAAGTAAACCTCTCTACAAGGTCAACACTCTCTCTGCAGACAGATACTCTGCCTATGGCTGTGCCCAAGCGGTTATTAAAGGCCTGGATATTGGTTTTTATCCAGGTCACTCGCAAGTCCAGACACTCGAGAGCTCCGCTCAGAGTCTCTATTGACTCCGCGAAGATCATAGCATTACTGGCAAAGTCAATTCATACAATTATTAAAAAGTGAATATTTATAAAACTGTAAGATCTTTTGCCTTTTATTTATAGAGATTAAATTCAACATTACATTTAACAAAAATGTAATAACAATGAAGTTAAAGAAGAGAAAATGAAGTCTTGTTAAATTGGGTAACCAAAAAAAATTGGCCTCATTGCTGATTTTAGGATATGAAGAATATGTGTTGGCATTCATTCTGATATTTAAATATGTAGATTTTATTTTTAATATAAAATTGCATTTAATAACACTGGAAAACAAAGATTTTGCTCTCTGGACACTTGTGGGTATATCTTATGGATTCTGACATGTACAGTAGAAACAAAAAAATAACAATTTTCCTAATAGTGCTGTTTTCTTGCAGTTGTTTATTTTTGTGGTTTTCTTTCATATCATCAGTATACCTATACAGTACACCAACTATAACTGAAATATCTTTGGTGATCTAAAGATTCTAGGAATGCAGTTCGGATACACCAAATGCTCTTGTCTGATTCCTAATGTGACAGCCAACCTACAGAGTCTCATTATATTAAAAAGAACTGGCTGCTCTACAAGTATTTGGTTCCAGGGTAGAACAATGTAGTACAATAACAACTTGACTGAAAAAAAATATTTTTGCCCCCTCATTATATAAAACTTGGACTGATGAAAATTGTGATGAACAAGGAAGGCTAAGGATTTCGATATTTGAGACAAATAACTGATTTCACAATTGGACCATTTTTTGGTCCAAAAATCAGACACATCATCAATGACAAACGGCTTGAAGATCTGCTGGGGTGGAGAATATTGCATGGAAGGCATTCAAGGATGTTGTTCAGAATTTTCTTGCCACCAAACTAATTGGCTGACAACATGGTTTAAGCATACAAAACCATGAAGTGCAAATGCTGCTAAAGGTTCATTTTCTGCAATTATACTTGGACTTCTTCCCTGCTAATCTTGGTGCAGTCATTGATGAAGGTTTTACCAGGGCGTAGCAAAGATGGAAAAGTGTATCAGTGTCAGAGGAATTCATCAATTCTGACCGACTATTGTTGGACACTGAAACAAGAAGCACTAGATCCTGAGTACAAACAAAAATCAGTTGTAAAAAGTTTTAGCTCGATGGAAATAATGCTGCATCTTTAAACTATTCAAGATGCTAAATTCAAAGTTAATTTAATGTTTCTTCAAATGTCTATGTGATACAGTCAATCTGACAATATATCTGTGTTCACTGTGAAGCTGTTCATTATAATCACAAAACATTTTTCAGGAAGCAAATGTTTTGAAAAAAAACTGCTGTTCAGTTTAATGGAATTAATGAAATTGCACTTATTTGTTCTGTACACTACACTGCATGATCCTGTCCAAAATACATTCAAAAGAGAAAAATAGAGAATATATTAAAAGAAATATTCACATTCTCCAGCTCAAATCCTGGCCTAGATACTTCAAACTTGAAGTAAATATTTATTTTAAAATTAAATATCTAAGTCTGGCTTTTTGTTTTTAAAACTAAAGAGATCATATTTTTTAAATTCATACAAATATGTTTACTCTTGGTAAACGAGATGGAACTCTCTATGAACACTAAGTGCAAGGAGCATGTACTTTGTGTTCTCTGTGACAGAACTTTTGCTTTTGGAAGTGTTTATTATTAAATGGGGTTGTGGCCAGGTTGGCACCCCAGCTATTGCACCGTGTCCAGCAATTTCTTTCAGGTAACAATGATTATAGATGGCTATGTCAGATTTTCATTCAAGCGCAAAGGGCAGTGCTGCTACCTTACAGTTCTGGATATCTAGATTGAATTCCTTGTCCAGTAACAGCCTGTATAAAGTTCACATGAGTACTTTAATCACTATGATATCACTTAGATATATACATGTTACATTATTTGTGATGATAAATAAAATCAGTCTAAATGTGTGCCCTGCTTTGGACTGGTAAAGTTATTTCTGCCTTGCACAAAGGGGATTTTAACAAAAACAGAACATAAACAAATACAACAAAGGAGGCTTGAACTGCATAAATTTAAGTCTGAAATACATCAGTTTGGCACAAATTGATTATAATGATTTTCAGTTTATATTTATCTAAAAGGGCAAATTTCTCATATTTATTGAGTTAATTATAAATATGTTCACATTATTTACAGAGTAGTAAAATGTTAAACTGGTTTTTATAAGCAAAACCATATTTGATTCTTTATAATAATGTCTAGATTTACACATGGTGGTATACAATAAAAGATAAAACTCTCCATAATTAAAGGTGTGCAATAGCTCTTAAGCTTGTAATCACTGGATCTCAGTTACCATCCTTAGCAAATGCAGACTCTCATTTAATTGTGCAACATGTTTAATTCTGGTGGCTGCACTACTCTCCACTGGGGAAAATGTTTATTTTAACATGTTACAACATTAATGTTATCATGAAGAAGCACTCTTTCCCATTCCACTCATGAGGTGATCATAAACACAGCAAAAACAAAACAAAAACTTAGAACTGATATAAATGTTACAGAATTTGTCTAGGAACAAATATAAAAGGATATCAGCTAATGGAAGAAATTTGTGAAAATCATAGAGGAGTGTATAAAGCAAACCTAAACAGATTTAAAACACTTATGGTATTGGCATTCACATTGAATCAGCTCCTGTCTTGTGCAGATGGCGTTAGGGTAGACTGCAGCTCCCCATAATACTGGACTGGAATAGATGGGGTACAATCAAAAGAAGGTGTTGCTGACAGTTTACAAAAACTTAAATTCTTAAATTTAATTTAGCTACAGATATTAACCATGTAATCAAACTTAAACAAAAACAATAAATAAGTACATTTTTGAATTTTTGGGTTCCTCAGCAGCATAGCTTTTTTTTTCATTGTACAGAGTATTTTGAAGGCAGTTAGTGTTGCTAACTGCTCTGGATTCTACACTTGGACGCTGTCTGCATGGAGCTGGTGTGTCCTTATCATGTCTGCATGGGTTTTCCTGCCACACCCCCAAAGATGTGTAGCTAAGAATAGCAGGCAGCTCTGGACTGACTGTGTGAGTGGGCTCTACAGTGGACTGGTGTCCTGATCAGGCATGATTCCTGCTTTGTCCCTGATGTTGCTGACATAATCTCTGAAATGGAATAAGCAGGGTTGTAATGAAATGTTGAAAAAAAAAACAATTTCAGAGTCACCTTAATTATCGTTTAAATTGTTGAAAGCAATAAGTAGATGAAATCATTTTTCCTGTTGTCATAAGATTAATAATTTCTTCTTATTTGGCTAAACATTTTTGACAGTGATTGACATGACATTGTTCAAAGTGGCAGAAATATACCTTAAATCAGTTGAGCAATCACTAAAGAACATTTTTAGAGTGGGAGATTTGTGTTATGCAGTTGGAGTTTTTTAAACAAAACAATGACTGATCACCCAGTAACATGACTTTCTATTTACTGTACAATACATCATAGGATGTTAAAGTGAATTTTATTAATAAATAACTGAATGTTTTAGATCATTTTAGATATCAGATAAAATGATTGACTTTAATAATAAATATGTGCTTATTTATACTAATGCAGTGAACGTGCAACTTCCCAACAATAATAATCTGGAGTCATATCATTTTGCAAATGGTTCTGGTACAATAAGAATGTACCTGAAGAATAATCCAAACAATCAGCACATTATGTGTATAATATAAGCACTAAATCATTTTCTAGTTAAGGATCTTAGAAAGATTGACCTTTTTCAGACAACAATGGATATAAATTAAGAACGGATGGTATACGTATGGGAGAATTTACTGTCCACAGTAAACCTAAAAGCACATGTTTCATACTGTGGGAGGAAACCTACATGAACTCCTCATATTCAAACTTCACAAAGAAGGCATCCCAGCCGGGGATCAAATCTCTTGAAGAAGGCATAGCATTCTGTATATGCAGCAAATTCACCTCACATAAACCCTTCAGTGTGCCAAATTCTGATGACTGTATTTAAGGGAACTGAGCTGAAAGAAAACAGTGCATTGAGCATGACTATTATATTTTGTCATTGATCTGAAGTTTCTAGTTTTCTGTCTTTTAAATTCTTTGATATTCAAAAGTATTTGAGAGATTTAATCTATTTTTGATGTCCGTGTTCAACAGAAATTCAGCATTTTTTTTTCAAGAAGAAACAAATTGAAAGAAGTCAGTGCTGATCTTTGTATTTGATTCGCTTTGATATAGAACACCTCAAAATGAAAACTAAAGTGTTGTTTTCAGATATCTAACTGAGATGACTGAGTATTAAGTAATCTGTTTTGGCCTTTTCAAAAAAAGGAAAGGTGTCATTTTTAAGATACATACAGTATTATGACTAACAAGAGATTAACTGTGAAGTACATTTTTAATCTCCAGGCCTGACTTACCTTTGAAACTGCCCCATCGATGCGTTCCAATATATTTCATTGGTTCTGTCAGCAATAATAGCAAAAGCTTTTGGCAGTCTAGTTCATTTCTGAATAGATCTCTAATTATATCAGCGTTCCTGAACTTATTTTAATTTTGATCAACTTGTTTTAATAGCATCATTGACAAGAATGCTTTACTATTATAAACACATAAATAAAATTATGCAAAAATATTTAAAAAAGAAAGCATTATACCAGAGGACATAGGTGATGAAAATAAATCTGCTTAAGCCATCTGCACAATCCTAACAAACAAGAAAGGTAACATCTGCATGAATCAACGATGAATGACCTAGAAAAATCAGTTCATCAATGTGTTTTTATGTTGCAGTGTTTAGTATTAAAATGAGTTTGCAGAGCAAGATCAAAATGCATTCCTTTGAATAAGTAGATTATAAAATTAGATTTGAAGGCTTCTCTAAATTTCACTTGTCAGCAAATAAGAAAATAATAAGAAATAATAAGATATGTTTACAATCATTATATGTTTAAAATCAGTTTTGGTTAAACATTCAGAAGACAAAGACTGTAAATGGCTTTCTGGTAATTTCTTGTACAGTATTTTTCGGACCATAAGGCTCATCGGATTATAAAGCGCAATATCAATGAATGAGTCTACTTTCATACATAAGGCGAAACAAAACAGTCAGATAAGTCAAACTTTATACAACTCATTCACAATAACTCTCAACATTGTTCAGTTGTAACATAAAATACAAAACAATACACTCACTTTTTCAGTTCATTTCTCTTCCACAAATCCATCAAATTCTTCATCCTCAGTGTCTGAGGTAAATAGTTGGGCGATTTCAGCATCAAGCATGCCCGGATCTTTCTCGTCATTATCCAAGTCAGTCTCATTGCTGTTACTTAGCTGTTTAGTGATGATTCCGCACTTCGTGAAAGCTCGAACGATACTTGAGACTGAAACCTTAGCCCAGGAATCCACGATCCATTGGCAGATAGTGGCGTAACTCGCCTGGCGTTGCCTTCCTGTCTTGGTGAATGTGTGTTCGCCTTCTGTCATCCAATGCTCCCATGCAGCTCGCAATTTAACTTTGAACGACCTGTTGACGCCTATATCTAACGGTTAAAGTTCTTTGGTTAATCCACCCGGAATGATGGCAAGCTCCGAATTAGTTTGCTTCACTTGGATTTTGACAGTATCAGTGAGATGGGCGCACATGGAGTCGCAGATCAATAGAGACGGAGATTTGTGGAAAAAGCCATCCGGTCTCCTGACGTAAACTTCTCTCAGCCACTCACTCATCTTCTCCTCGTCCATCCAGCCCTTTGGGTTAGCTTTGATGATGACGCCGGCCAGAAACTTTTCTTTTGGCAAAGTCTTCCTCTTGAAAATGACCATGGGTGGTAGTTTCTGGCCATTAGCCTGGCAACCGAGAATTACAGTGAAGGATGACTTCTCGTTCCCTGTGGTGTGTATAGATACCGTACTGGTTCCTGTTTTCTCGACAATATGGTTCACGGGGACGTCAAAAGTAAGAGGGACCTCGTCCATGTTGGTGATGTGTTCTGGCCGGATCTTCTTTTCAGTGATCTTGTTCTTGCAGTAAGTGCGGAAAATGGCCAGCTTTTCTTCGTAATCTTTTGGCAGTTGCTGCGAGATGGTAGTTCTTGTGCGGATGGAGAGATTATGTCTTTTCATAAAACAGAAGCACCAAGAAGGACCTCCTCGAAAGTCAGTGATCTTCATGTCACGTGCTACCACTGTTGCCTTGAGTCGAATAGAGACTGTAGAGATGCTTCTACCTGCTGTTCTATGTTCAATAACCCACTGTTCAAGTTTGTCCTCTAACTGTGGCCATCTCGCTTTGTTCCCTCAGAAACTCTGTTTGGTCTTCTTTACTTGGCGCAGGTCATCTTCTTGCTTCCTCCACTTCCGTACCATTGATTCATTAATGTTGAATTCTCTCGCAGCTGCTCTATTCCCATGTTCTACTGCATGCCTGATAGCCTTGAGTTTGAAATCCGCTTCATAAGCATGTCTCTTAACAGGTGCCATTTTGGGGTCCTAATAAACAAACCGTAATATTACTGTATGTTGAAGTACAGTACGTATTACTCCGCAAGGCCCCTGACTATGGTAGCCGTAATGCTCCAACAATCCATCAAGCGGTGTGGCTTCGTAGCTTACCAAAGTCATTCTAAAACATTTTGATAGATTTTTGAGCACCACATAAAATCTGTTTGAGGTCAGTAAGCACAACCAGAATTAATACATAAGGCGCACCGGATTATAAGGTGAACTGTCGATTTTTGATAAAATTAAAGGATTTTAAGTGCGCCTTATGGTCCGAAAAATACTGTAAATCCTCAGGTGACACTCAGAACTAAAATGTTCTTATCAGCCATTGCTCATCAGCATGAATGTCTCAGTCTGTGATTAGTTTAAGGAGTAGGAATCAAAATTCACATTCACTTTGACATGTTAACTCCATAGTGAATATTCAGTCTGTCTACTTATACAGTACTTTGCACAGTCGAGAGAACTTTGCAAGACTGTTTGTCCTCTACTAATCATTTGACCTTGGCTTTTGTGTAAAACTGGTGACCCACCATTGTCATTGTTATAGGTTGGTGGGACGTTTTATAGTTCTGACTCATGCTGCCTGCAATTTTGTCCTTGTCTGGCCTGTTTACTACAAGCTGTAGTTAATAAAATATACTCCATCAGGTAGAAAGCCACACACTACAGTATAGCTTATTACTGATGTTACTGTATAAAGTATATATATATATATATATATATATATATATATATATATATATATATATATATATATATATTTCCTCAGCATCATTATTACATGTGTATCTCCTGGTAGTGCAAAACATAGGACTGCTGTGTCACAACTCTGCAGCCTTTCTTGAATGTACGTCCTTTCTCCCTTAGTTTACATGTGTTTTGTGTGGGCATAATCCACCCATATTTCCCAGAGATATATGATTGAGGTCAGCTGGTGTATCTAAACTGATGTTGTATTCATGAGCGTGTGTTTGTGTTTAACAATTTCCTGTGATTGACTGCCATCGTATCTAGTGTTGATTCCTGTGTTAACCCTGAGAATGCTTGGAAAAACACCTGTTTCACCTGACTCTATCAAACAGCTAAGTTTACTGTTTGACAATATTTTCTCGAATTTGATGCTAAAATGTATTCACATGCATTTTTTTTATTTTTGTGGGAATGCAAAACAAGTAATCTTGTTTCCTAAAGCCTGATTCACACTTCTGTATTTACCTGCTTTTTTTTTGCTGCAGCTGCATAACATAGGATTAATCCACAGCACACCAGTAAGATCAATCATATTTAATTGCACTCTTTCACATCACTGCAGAGGCAGTGTGTTTTTTTAAAAATGTGAGATGCTGCATATTTTCCACACAAAATAAGACAATACAAAATGCATAATTGTGCACTTTGCTGTGTTTTATCCACAGGAACTCCTAACTGCCTTTTTCTATTTCTTAATTTCTGCAGGTAAGAAAACTCCAAGTGTCATGAAGGAATGCACCAAGGATTGCTTCATTCTCTGACTCATCTTTAGAATCACAATTACCTAGATTGTCATAATCGGCAAAGTAGGAATTAACCTACTAGATTCAAGAATCAATATTCAAGATTCTCTATTTGTCACATACAAAATTAGACAAGTACAACATGTAGTGAAATGTTCCCTGAATCGGAGATTATGCAATAAAGTTAGCAAATAAATTAACTAAATTACATTAAATTAAATTAGAAAAGAAATTTAAAGGACAGCATTAAAGTGGTACAATATATAGAAAAAAGTATGTATCCAAAAAGCATTACAATTTTAAACAGGATCTAAACAGTGTACAAATGTAATAGAATAGAATATCTATGTACTCTATGTGCAGTGTGCTAGTTTGCTGGTTAATGTAAATAGACTTAAATGAAATGGTGGCAGCTGAGAAACGCTGAGGTAGAGAATTCAGGTTGTGTTATAATGAACATTTAAGAAGTCTTATGGCCTGTGGATAGAAGCTCCTCCTGAGCCTCTCTGTTCTGGCCATAATACTTCTAAAGCATTTGCCTGATTTCAGAAATTCAAACAGATAATTACTAGGGTGAGATAAGTCTCTGATGACCTTAGTTGCTCTGGTCCTGCATGTACTGGTATAAATATCCTGCAGAGATGATAGATCAGATTCTGGTGCAGCGTTCCACTACCCAGTTCACCCTCTGCAGTTCCTTAATGTCCCATTCACAGCTGTTAGCAAACCAGGAGGTGACATTCTTAAGATCCCTGGAGTGACCTGAAACTTCTTCAGTCATCTCAGATAGTGAAGACGCTGTTTTGCTTTTTTAGACTGTGCTTGAATATGTTCAGTTCCATGACAAATTCTCGTTGATGTGAACTCCCAGATATCTGAAGCTACTCACCCTCTCTACTACAATCCTGTTAATGCACTGGGGGGGGGGGGGGGCTTTGGGGGGGTGTAGGACAGCTCCTATCTCCTACTGAAGTCCACCACCACCTCCTTGGTTTTGTTGACATTCAGCTGGAGGCAGTTCTCCTGACACCACAATGCCATGTTCTCCACTTTCCTCCATGTATGCTGTCTCATTGTTGCTGGAGATGAAGCCCAACACCACGGTATCAACTTTGACGATGGATTTGGAAGTGTGTGGGGCCACATAGTTGTGAGTGTAGAGGGCATACAGCAGAAGGCTGAGTACACAGCCTTGTGAAGCTCCTGTATTGAGTGTGATAATGCTGGAAGCACAACTACAAACTCTCACCACCTGTGGACTCCCTGTGAGAAAGCTGAAAAACCAAGCACATGAGTGGCTATTCAATCCCAGTTCCCTCAGCTTATAAGGGGACACATGCTTCACATTCATGTGGCTGAGGGTGGTATGCATGATGTGGGAGATGGCGTCCTCCATTGATCTGTTGGGGCGGTAGGCAAACTGGAGTGGGTCTGTAGAGCTGGAGATGGATGCCGTAATTAAGACTTTAATGAGTCTCTCAAAATCCTTCATGACTACTGAGGTCAGTGCAACAGGTTGGTAGTCATTAAGACACAAGGGCTTGTTGTTCTTTGGTACCAGGACAATAGTGGATCTTTTAAAGCACGAAGAGACCACAGACTGAGCAAGTGACTTTTAGAAGAACAACACACTGCATATCTCTTAGCTCTTCTAAATGCCGACATGAGTTTTTATTTTTTTCCCACCACAGAACTTTATTTAAACATTAAATAACAGGCAGGAAAATTATTCCAGACAGGAACTGATAAGCTTTCATCTTGTGTCAATGACTTGAATTACACTCCAAATTCAATTTCACACAAATCACTGGCTCATCACTAGTACTGAATCAAGCTAGTATAGAAAGTGAACAAACTAATTAATGAATGTGTAAATAGTTATAAATATCTACTGTATGTTATAATCATATGATCTTGGAAGGTGCTTAATCCAAATGAGTTCTGGATATACAGAAGAGAGAATTCCTGTAAGAGACACAACAAATTATCCCAAGCAAATGAAGAGACACTACATCCCTCTTATGTGGTCAAGATATTAGGATCTGTCATGGAGTGCAAAAATATTCTTGGGAAAAATAACTATAATGATGACTACAAGGTATATTTGCAGGATTATAAGGCAATAGTAAGCAAAATGAACTTATGGATAGCACACATTTAATGTATGAACAAAGAATTTTTGAGCAGCTAAAGCTTACAGTAAAGGAAATTTACATTGAAATACACATCCCTGAGAGAATTCTAGGTGTATGTCTATTTAAAAAGTGCCGGTAGGAAGAGTGCATAGAGGAGAGCACTATATTATTGTGATTCTTTCTTAGAATGATATAAATCAATGTCCATATCAGCAGCAGACAGTTTAGTAAGTGGAGTCCAATTATTTTGATAACAGTAGGGTATTACATTCTATTGCTTCAAAGGGATATAACATAAGATGGGTAGGGTAAGGATAGAGCTATTGGAAGAATTAGTTTTAATTAATCAGTTAATGTTATTTTTGATGAAGACATGTTAACATGTAGAATATGTACTGAAGAAAAGCAAATCCAAGTCAAGAAGAGGTTCACTCATGGCGAAAGTCAAAGCTACAGCACTGCACCAAGTAAGAGTCACAGGCAAGGAAGGGCTGTTATGGTAGTGGTAGTGCTGCTGCTTTGCAGTAAGGAGACTGTGGAAGATTGTGGGTTCGCTTCCCGGTTCCTCCCTGTGAGGATAGTGCTTTGAGTACTGAGAAAAGCGCTATATAAATGTAATGAATTATTATTATTATTATTATTAGATTATCCAGTTGGACTGTTAAAGTATATTCTGTTATATCCATTCATTCATCCATCCTTCCATCCACCCATCCATCTACTTCTTAAATCCCTTTAACCCAATTTATGTTTTTTAAGAACCTATTCCAGTATCAGATGTAAGAAAGCAGCCAGCCCTGAGCAGGCCAATAATCTGCTTTAAGTCTAATTTGTTACTACTTAATATAGCATACATGTCTGTCGCAATTTGCACTTTTTTATTTCTTTTATGTTTTATTTTAATTGTGCACGTTTGGTTGTCATTGCTAATGGCACTTCTGCCCTCCCTAGGTTTTGCGGCAAAATTTGTAGGATGGGCACAATAACCACATACTTTTATTGGAAACACAGAATGGTAAAATTCCTAATGACACAACTAAACCAAATTATGAAAATATTTAGAAAGGTTGAGTTTTGATTTTGAGTTTGTTTTACCAGGTAAAACTAACATAAGATACAGCTTTGTGTAACTGAATCTGGTGACTATGTTCCCATTTTACTCTGTGTAGATCTGCCACTTGATTCAATATGCAACTACTATTTTCTTTACTGGACAGATTAATCAGATCACAAAGATTTTGATATGGAGGTTTAATTGAACTACCATGGAAAAACATGAGCAGAAGGAGAAGAGGAAATGACTGAAGAGTAGAAAGATTGGGATTCAACTCACTTTCTTGAAGTTCACCATAAACCATTTAGCCTTGTCCACTTCCAAACACATGGAGTATTTGGCATAGCCAAGCATCAGCATTGGTATATGACACAGGTATACTCCATCAAGGTGCAACTTTACTGACTGAAGAATTTGGTATTCTTCTTATCCTCATGATTCCTTTTGAGCCTTAAACACATTTCTTCTTACTATGTCCTAGAACATTTCTTAGAATTGCACCAAAATGATCTTGCTAAGTGTTTCAAAGTATTTTTATAACACATTAATTGTTTAATGTAACACAACACAGTCCAACATTTTAAATATCCTTACACATATACACATCTTTCAAAAGTCTAGTATCCATGTCTTTAAACCAGCTGTTTCACACTGTCCTGTCCTTTCAGAATGTCTTTCCATTTCATGGTTTTTCATCTGCCAAATTATAGCCATGCATGGCTCAAACTATCATTAATCCCCATTCAACAGTTGCCTGGGTGCGTGTGAAATGAATCATGTGGACAAAATAAACCGCCATCTGTACCTATACTCTATTGTCTGCTAAGCTTCCTCAAGAGGCCTCTTCACAAGTCCAGTAAAACCCTCTCTAGACACTTCACATTTTTTTGAAGATCTTCCTTTTATATGTGAAACACATTACTCACTCATCGAGGGGACCAGTGGAAACAAGGAAGCAGAAGAAGAAAAGACTGAAGTAGTCCAAACTAATTTCTACTCACACTAAAAGATAATTGGTACTGAAACACTTGCTCTTGTCTTTTATGTGTTCTGTCTTTGTTTCTTTCTTAAACCTAATTTAATGAATAAATTTCAACATGGGAAAGCCTGAAAGGACAGCAGATCCTGGCTCCAGTGAGGCTTCTTTGAAAAGGTGAATGAGAAGGACAAACATATTTTTGTTGATGTTTTAATTACTTTAAGGCTTATGACTTACTCTTTAGTTTAGTGAAGAAGTGAAACATTTTTTATATCTAATAGAAAAGGTGTTTCAGGAAATTCATTTTAAAGCCTTGTTTTTATAGCGTGTGCAGTTCTTTGCTAAATTTCAAAATCGGAATAACAATATCAACCTTTTCATGAACAAAACACAAATAAGGAACCCAAATTATATATTTACTAACTTAAATAGTTCTTGCATAACACACTGTAAGCATATTCAGTGCTGTGAAATTGGAATTTGGTCCTGTCTGATCCTCTTCATTATTACCTAATTTTTATGAAATCTTAACTCAGACCCTAAAAACATATTAAAAATACCCTAACTAAACAAAACACTAACATTGTTATGTGCATTTCATGTACTGATTACAGAAAACTATGCAAGAACCAAAGAACCATGTGAAAAAGTATCTGCCCTGTTGGACTAAATAACTGATTACATAACTTTTAACAGCAATTCTGCAACTATAACCAGACCTTTCTTGCTGTTATTAATTAAATTCTAACAGTGAGGTAAAGGAATTTTGTGCCACACCTGGCAAAACTGCTATTTCAGGTCCAGTCTCAACAATTCAAAGGAGTTTACAATAGATGTGCTTCGCAATTGCCACCACTTAGAATTCTTTTTTGTAAGCTGGCATATGTTGTTTTGGATTGTTGTCTTATTCAATGACACATCTCAACTTTTGCATCTATTCAGAAATGCAAAGCAAAAATCATATTTACCTGAAAGATGATAGTTTATCCAGATACTGGTGCAGCAAAGAGTTCCAAAATGACATTACCATTGCAATTTCTGAACACAGGTATTTTTATATCTTACTGTAGAACCAGAATTATGTTCCACTTTTGACTCATTTAATATAGAAAAAATATCTAGAATGTGTAGTGTACTGCTGGTGTCTTACTAGTTTAGGAAATTAAGTTTAAATCCCAGTCGTTAGTTACTGTCAGAATAATGTTTTCGCATTTTCTTCATGTTCACATGAGAGTTTTTCTGGGATTTCCCTATGGAATCTCTAACCCTTTAGAACTTAACCTATAAACCCATTATTTGGATGTGTTAGTGTATTTTTGTTTGTGTGTGTGTGAGTGTGTGTGTGTTTGTGAATTTAGCTTGCAATAAACTGGAACTGAAGTCCATTGTGGATTGATTCTTGCTTTCTTCCTGAAGTCTCACAAGACTATATGATTGTAATAAAAGGGGTCAGGAAAGGATGGATTTTTCCAAAATTTGTGATGATCATCCAGCTGCATTTGAGTACATCTGAGGCAAGCATTAATGTTATGTCTGGCTTTTTCACTCAGTTTCATTGATAGCAGAGTCATGAGTCAAAGACCTTGTGAGAATTTCAGAAACTGCTTATCTACTGGGATTTTCATTCACAACCATCTCTGGGGTTTACAGAGAATGGCCCAAAAAAGGGAAAATATCCCGTGAGTGACAGTTTTCTGGGCTAAAAAGCCTTGTTGATGCCAGAGGTCAGAGGAGAATGGCCAGATTGGTTCGAGCTGATAGAAAGGCAAAAGTAATTTAAATAACCACTAGTTTCAAGTTTGCAAAAAAGAATGCACAAAACATCAAACCTTGAAGCAGATTGGCTACAGCAGCAGGAGATCACACCACATGCCATTCCTGTCAGCTAAGAACAGGCAACTGAGGCTAGAATTTGCATGGGCTCACCAAAACTGGACAATGGAAGATTGGAAAAACATTGCCTGGTCTGATGAATCTCAATTTCTGCTGTGAAATTCGGATGGTAGGGTCAGAATTTGACATCAACAACATGAAAGCACGGATCTATCCTACCTTGGATCATGGGGGATATTTTCTTAGCACACTTTGGGCCCCTTAGTACCAAATTGTTTAAATAAAGCAGCCTACCTGAGTATTGTTGCTGACATTATCCATCCCTTTTGACCAGTGTGTGCCCATCTTCTGATGTCTACTTCCAGCAGGATACCGTGCCATGTCACAAAGCTCAGATCATCTCAGACTGGTTTCTTGAAGATGACAATGAAGTCATTGCACTCAAATTGCCTCCACAGTCACCAGATATCCATCCAAAAGAGCACTGTTGGGATGTGGTGGAAAGCAAGATTCAAATCATGGATGTGCAGTCGACAAATCTGCAGCAACTGTGTGATGCTATCATGTCAATATGGACCAAAATTCCAAGGAATGTTTTCACCACCTTATTGAATCTATGCCATGAAGAATAATAGCAGTTCTGAAGGCAAAAAGGGGTCCAACAGGGTACTTGCAAAGTATACCTAATTAAGTGGCCGACGATTAATAAAGTATCTATCTATCTATCTATCTATCTATCTATCTATCTATCTATCTATCTATCTATCTATCTATCTATCTATCTATCTATCTATCTATCTATCTATCTATCTATCTATCTATCTATATGGCATATTTAAATCTAAACTCACACATATATTAGAAACTTTCAAAACTTGTTGCCCTTATTTAAAAGTAACTGATGAATACAGAGTTAAAGACAACTGTATCACCAATACTTTTAGGCATATAATATTTTTAGTTTTGACCTGCTATTTCTTTGAAAAATTCATACCCTTGAAGTAGAATTAGATATTTGAATAAAAAACAGAATATCGGAAATCAATTTTAACAGATTCCTTATAATTTAAAAATTTCCACATAAAATTAGATTATCAGAAAAATTTCATTAATCACATTGTTTCCTTAAGAGGCATTAGCTCTCTGGAAATGTGTTCTTTTCAATGGCGGAGTTTTAATTAACCTGAATTTAAATAATAAAAAGGTATTATCCCCCTCCAGCATGCAATAAGACGGTTAAAAGATTACACGAGAAGTAAAAAGGATCATCTAGCTCTTTACTGACGGGTTCATGTGGTATTACAAACGGGAAGCTTATGACAGACATATCAAGCATGTGGGAGACTTGACCTATGCCGTCTGCCATCTTTCGTCGCCACGCTGAAAGGATTTTAACCGAACAGAAGACATAATCTTCTGGCCGGCCTCGGACGGAAGACATACTCTTCCGCCCGGCAGCTTCAAAGTGTTGGCCGTAGGTCCATTCTTATATACTGGTCGCTCCATGTGCAGGCTCTTGGCTCCAGATCCAAACAAGGACAGGAAAGGGATCAAATCCCACCTTCAAAAATACAGAATTAGCACAATGCCTACATACAGTTCTCATTCTCCCAACAAGGAAAGAGGATGGTGTACTGACAGAAGACAGAAATATACTAATCTGTCTTTAGGCTGACTATTCAATTGTCCAGTTGTCTTTGGCTCTCTAGTCCTGTGCTTGGCTCGGCAATTCTAAATGCTGATGCTGTGCCCCTGTGTACCATATTTGGTCTGCCTGTATGAATGAGTCCATAACAGTGGGCACAGAGAACAGTGACATTAAACTTAACAAAACATATTATAACACACATGGGTAAATTTAGAAAAAAAATCAGGGGAGAACGTGAGTGCAGTCTGTGACGATGCAGGTTCACTCCATGCTCCCGAGCTCTTGAACCTGACACGGTCGATAATGCCACCGATGAGCTAGGCAGTGAGGCACAACAAAGCAAGGGGATGGTGCAAAAAGTGCAAAGTGCTTTTATTTTAAAATCAACAAACAAAACAAAGTGTCCAAATTAAATAAAGTGCAGTGCATCAAATATAAGTCTTCATTAAATAAATAGTCCAGTAAAATAATTGAAAAGTGGAGGTTAAAAAAAACCAATAAATAAATCCTTTAAAAACAAAGGCTGGAAGCTGTCCCTTTAAAATCAGCCCGGTGCCTTTCTACTAGTGACTTTCCTGCTTCTCCTGTCCAGGCTATGCACCAGGGGAGCCACCCTACCTGCAGCTGACTTTCATTCTACCTTCCGATCTGGAGGCTTCCCGATCCCTGGCTTTGGTTCAGCTCTCTCCAGACCGAGACTTGGGTTCCCCCAACAGCCAGGACTCTCACGCTGGGGAATCCACCTCCCAAGCCTCCCGACTCCCACTGTCTTCCGCGGCAAGCCATTCTTCTTCCGGTCACTGCTGCTCTTCAAAATGCTCAGCAGGAGCTACCACAATTGACTGCCCTAGGTGTCGGCCAAACACCCCGCTAGGGCTCACTGTCCAGCTGCCTGCAAGCCTGCAGTTGCTCACTCGCTCTCTCTCACACCGGCTATCCTCTCCCTGCTTCCTGCCTTCTTCTCCTCTATTAACCTCCATTTACTTTTTTCTTTTTTTCTCCCCCTCCTAGCTACCTTGTGCTTCTATTTATTACGGGAACGTGGATAAGCTGTGGCAATTAGCAGCCTCCTGGAACAATTACAGATGCGAACGACTCCTCACCTGTGCACTTAAGTGAGGACCGCCCACATCACAAATTCCCCCGGGAACCGATCGGCCACACATGCCACGTCCCCTTTCTAAGTCGGCGGTTATTTATATTAAAAAGTGGCCTTTTTGACGTGAGCTGTGGACCCGCTACACCACATAGTCCCCCACTACCACAAATTATGCAGTTGAGTTTCGTGCATTTGGGGAAATTGCAAGAGTCAGCACACCAGAACCACACCCGGAGTGCAATGGATGAGCCTCTGCCTGGGACAACCACCTTAGTGATCATGGTATCTCACCTGCCAGGAGAGTATAAGATGTACTGTATAAGCTGAAATAATTCAAAACTAAAGGACAGCTACATCATTAATCATTAATCTTAGAATTAAGCAAGAATTTTAAAATTTGTTGAAACTCTGATGGAAAGCCAATAGGGAGAGTAAAGGACTGGTCTTATCTTCAGACTTCATTGTATCATATATCATTTAATTTGGTACAGTGCTCTGAGCCTGCGCTCAGTGAGAAGCACCACACAAACATAACTTGAATTGAACTCAACTGCTGTCATAATGCTTGCCTCCATATTTTAGAATAATTGTTGAGCAAAGAAATAGTGATCTGAGCTACCTAAAATAATAATACTACTAATAGTAAATATACAGGAAGATCTGATATATGATACTTACAAAAGGGTGCAGCTCTCTATACCTTAATAAAGTAAATTGCATTAAACAGTGTTAGCCACTGATATCTGGAGGTTATCTTTCATAAATTTAGGATTACAGGAGTTTTTGTCCTGTATGAAAGTTAGATGGGGGAGAGAGAGAAAGATTAGGCTTTGAAGGCAGTTTAATATTCTTAGTTTGGCTTGTTAATTGGAAACCAGGAAACAGCATGCTTTAAAAGTAAACCTTCCTACAAGCAAATTCTCAGTGTTTAGAAATGACTACTGTTAAATTTAAATAGAAGCCTACCAATATTCTCTCCACATGACACACAATTATATAGTTACAATTACAGTTCACAGGCCTGTGGGACACAAGCCTCTTAAGGAATGATAAGCACAATAAACTGACAATAGTGTACACAAAGAGACTGGCCTCTGGCAACCAAAGTGGCCATGGTGTTTAATTTTAACCGGTTTCTAATCATAGAAATGCCTTGATATTATTTCTTTTTGAGCACCTTTTAAAAAACAGATAATCTAATAATCAATACATCAGAGAATGTATTATGAATCAAGTATCAAGAATACAGGTCACATTATGCATGCATTAAAAGCTAAAAGAGTAGCTGCTAATTTTGAACTTCACATTTATTGATATGTGTACTTGGTACAATGAAATCCTTTCTTGCATATCTTCTCAGAATAGTGACAGTGATATCAACAAAAGGGTGTACACACACAGACACAAAATAACACACATAGAATGCAACCTACTATATATATATCCTGTCGCTTACATTGAAGGCAGGACTCTTGACACATAAATGTGAGGGAGAGGCAGATAATCAATTCATAAACTTAACTGGATGTCCGGAAGTATCTCAAACACTGCTTGTGGTGAACAAACAGCTGGATAACTGAAATATGGACTTTGCACCAAGAGTAAAATAAGATTTACTCTGCTGATATCTGCTTCTTATGATTTGCACAGCATTGGATACCATAGATTTGTATTCTGTCATAATTTTTTTTATCTCCACTGTGCATGAAAATATGAAATTACATTTTTTCTCAGTCATTACTACAAAACTAATGGCGTAAACAACACATAAAAAATATAGCATTTTTTCAATGGAATATTTCTTTAAGTCCTCGGTGATAAGAAATAATGTCTCAAATGGAAATGTTTGAACTCAAAAAATAATGGTGTACTGATAGTTCACTGTAATGCTAGAGGTGACCTTCAGAGGAATATAAACAGCAACCAGAACAACACTAGAGAATTATCTTAATTACTCTCAGTATTCTAGATCATGCAATAAGCTTTTAGAAATAATTCAACATCCATGCAGCAGGCAGTTTTTACTAAAAAACACGATGTACCTCCATTTCATGTATCTTGTGACGTGAAGCCTGCTCTTAGAACTTTTCTTAAGTGTTAATACTTCTGGACTTCTGTTTTTGACGTTGTTGTTTGGCTCTTATATATTCATTTCGTTTAGTCTTTTCTGATTTTGAACCTCTCCCCTGTATACTGACTATGAATTTGCCAATTCCTGTAACTTCCATCTCTTGGTTGGGCTCACAACACCTTGCCTCTTAAGAATGACCATTACCATTCCCTTGGACACTTTTAACCCTAGCAATGTCTCTTATGTTCAGTTGCATTAAAGCTTCAATTAGATGGCTGCTACCTGAGGCTTATTTACATTCATGTCCCACATTATTTCGAAAGACCCTATTATTGCTATGTTATTAAACCCTTCAAGTCTTACTTCAGTGCTTTGTCCATCTTTTGATACTGTTTTCCTATTAATTTTAACAGTGTTTACCCTGCATTTCTAATTATATCTTCTGGTATTGTGTAATTTTTTACATAACTGGTCATTGTGTTTGTTTCATTTTCAGTCTCTAGAAATCCATCTTTGCATACAACTGTCAGTTTCTTTCATTCATCCTGTGTTTAGAAAAGTCTTCTGTGTTGTTACATGGGCAACTTATCAAATAACGGTTAGCCATAAGTACTAAACACTAGGACACATGTGAAGGACTTTGTTGAATGGTGCAAACTGAAGGAGATGATCATAGACTTTAGCAGGGTCAAGCCCACTTTGCTCCCAGTTCGCACTGAGGCTGAAGATGTGGAGATGGTCAGAATATACAAATACCTCAGGGTGCATCTCAACAACAGGCTTGAGCGAAGTACCAGCACAGAGACTGTATACAAGAAGGGTCAGAATAGCCTCTATTTATGAGGAGGTTGAGGTCATTTGGTGTACGGAGGCCACTTTTACATGTTTGCTACCAGTCTGTAGTGGTCAGTGTATTTTTCTATGTAGTAATGTGACGGAGAAATGGCATTATTGTAGGTGATGCTAACAGACTAAGTAAAGTGAGGCTATTAAATCTTGGGAGTCAGGTTGGACTCACTGGATAGAGTGGTAGAACAGAGGTCACTCAGGAAGCTGCTTACTATCCTGGACAAGACTCTCACTTCCTTTATAAGGTTTTAGCTAAATAAGGGGGCACCTTCAGTAGCAGACGGAGACAACTGAATTGCTCCATGGAGTGCTATGTGAGGTTCTTTGTACCCTACTCCATCAAGCTCTTCATTCCTCAACTGAGGTTGTTCTCTGTTTGCCAAATGGTACTGAGCTGGTCTAGCAGATATCTTGTAACTTATAAGTTTGTTCAATTCTAACCACTTTACACCTAGTAAATACATACACTTTCTTTATTAATTGTTAAATAATTCTTATATGGCAGGCAAAACCCAGGACAGGGAACCCGTCTATTGCATGGGCCACTCATGCAGTCATCCCTACTCATACTCACACTGGGGTCTATTGTTTTTGGAAATGCTGTTAACCTAACTTGCATGTCTTTGGGGATGTCAAAGGGAAATATCAGAGGGACAGCAACCGGGCACTGGGCTCAAACTATGGATGCTGGATCTATTAGGTGGCAACGCTACTCACTGCAGCATCCTGTATTACTCTATGTATTAATATGAAATGCATCTTAATCTACTGTCTTTATAAACAGAAAAACAATACTTTGTATTCTTTTTAGTTATTTAAAAGAATAAAAAGATGTGCACTACAAGTATTAAAACTGAAACATTAATTTGCTACTTATGCATTTAGTGGATGGAGTTTCTGTATATGTTCAGTGAAGCAATCAGGGATCTTAATGTGAATGTGCCAGTAATAAATGTGATGAACCTAAGAGTAGGCCCAACAGACAGGTATTAACTCATTCATATACAACCAATAAGAACATTGGTGACATGCTGAATTTGGGTATCATATACATCAGATTTCTATAAATGTTTGGGGAGTCTCAGAAATGACATAAGGCACAAAATTACCAAATGTTGTACAGCAGATAGTCATTACTAAATAATATTAAGATTTATATGCATTCAAAGGCTAATCATAAGCACTTATTATTTTTCTTTTGAACCTAATATAATTGGTAGATTTGGATTTCAAGCTATAAAATGAAATCCCAAAGGGGAAAAGGTGATATCCTATAAAGTTCCAAAAATGGCTACAAGGTGAATTTCCAAAAGTCCATACATAGTTTCTAGAAAGAAAATGACTACAATAAATTAGAGGTAAGCAGTAATAACACCACATACTGTACTGAGGAACGCCAGTGGCATTTTGTATATTGGGGAGACTTCTTCAAAAATGTCTGTGTGCCAGAAAACAACTGTCACAAAAGAACACAAATACATTTGTGAAATTAACCTGTTTCCTCTCCAATGTTTTGATGATGCTGCAGGACTTTTATCTTTAGACATTTGTATCTTTATCCTTAAACTAAAGAGAATTACATTTGTAAAATGGTCATAAAAAATGATTATGCACTGTGAAAAACATTGGATTCAGAGTATTATCTCTTTTAGTATAATCTCCCTTCCCAAAATAAAATTAATTATTGTTTTCATTTAGGAAGCTATATTTCACTATATAATAAATGAAGACATGTTGTATTAGTAACCTCACCATACCTTTACTGTAAATCAAATGTGTAATGTACTGTGTCAAGCAACATGGCATAAAAGAAATGATGTTAAAAAAATAAATTAATAAACTGAAAACTGTGCAAAAAAGGCAACTTTATAAGTAAGATCAAAAGAAAGTTCAAGAAGTTATTAATACATCTCTATATATATAAATTCCAATGTCTGTCTGTCTCTGTCTGTATGCCTGTCCGCTTTTCACAAGAGAACTACTTAACTGATTTTTTCTGTGATTTTCTTGAACATTCCGGTTGATTTTGCGACTTCCCTTATTGCGTTATGTATCATAGTTCTCTTGCGTTACCAATTTATTTGTGCACATCCGAGAGACATGCAACAGGCCGAAGCAAGGGGGGCGGGCCCTCCTCACTCACGCCACAGCCTCAGGGGTGTACCTTACCTCCACTTAGCTAGTGAAAGAGAGAACTACTTAACGGATTTAGATCGGGTTTTCTTCTATTATTTGCTTGAACATTCCGGTTGATTTTGCGACTTCTTGCATCGCACTTAGTATCATAGTTCGCTTGCAGGAGAGATATATTCGCGCTAATCCGAGACAGAGGCTGTGGGCTGAGGGGAGGAGGAAGTGTGACGTCAGGGCCCTCCTCACTGTCCTTTTTCACTAATTCGCGGGCAGAGCCATGGGGCACGGCTAGTATCAAATATAAAGAAAACAAATCAGGCTCACAGTAAAGGCACTCCACTGAAGTTTAAAGTATTGCGCAATGATTATTACTTAAAAAAAAAAAGATTATTCCACAATGAGTAAACATATACATTTGCTGGCTGTTCCAAGATGACACACGTATTCAATGAAGAATCAAAGGAAAAGGCTTCCAGAGAAGATGAAGAGTTTAAACTTCCTACTGCTATCCATGTCTTATTGATCTAAACATACATTCTCAGACTCACTTAATCCAATTCAAGTTCACAAAGGGCAGAAACTATACTGTCAGAATTGGCTGCAAGGCAGCAGCGCACCATAAGTTGGATATCAGTTCATTGCAGGTCCCACTCACTCACACATTCATACAATGCCAATTTATTGATTCAAATTAAGCTGAATAAATGTTTCTGGGAGAAACCTGGAGTAGCCTGACAAAAATACTCATGTGGGCATGTTGAAGACTGTACAGACAACACACAGGCAGTGACTACAGATTCAAACACGATCCATGAGGAGGCAGAACTGGTGTGATTTAGAGTTACTTTGACTTATAAAAAAGACTCAAACATTTTGAGTTTGTCATTCACAAGAAGCATCTGCTGATGTGAAGCATGCATTGCAAAAAAGAGATCTCAGAAGAGTTATGATCAAGAATTGTTGATTTTCATAAAGCTGAAAAGGGTTACAAAGTAATTTCAGAGTTTAAATATTGTAAAATAAAAAAAAAAATAGGGAGATTGCAGAGGGTTGGGGTCCTTCAATACAACCCCATTTAGCGTAGATGAAAATAAGGAATAAATGAAAGCAAACTTCAGCAGAGTTACTGAGTGTCTATTTCATGTTTCCAGGCTAAACCAGTCATCTCTTTTCAGGGTCAAATTTCCTTCATTAAGAATGTCTCCCATCAGAGATGCGTTCTTCACAGGGACAGATTGATCAGTGAATGCAAATTTCCTGTGTGGTTGCTCCTTATATACGTCCCATAGTGGAAGTGGCAGAATGGCCAGGCAAAATCCAGAAGCTATGTCATAAGTCAAATCTGGACTAATCCTTCAGTTTGAGGGTGAAGAAGGAGTAGGCGTTAAAGGCCACAGTGTCTCAGGTGCCTGATATGGAGGTGTCTCTTTAACAGAATATTTTAGATGCTTCCTATATGCTTTGGTGTGACAATATTCATTATTCCACAGTTAGACAAACTGTGTATAAGTGGAGATGATTTACTACTATGGATATTCCCAAAATGACTGAAAAGGCATAATACAGAATGCTCAGTGAGGGAAAAAAAACCAGAGAGTAACAGTAAGTCTTGAAGAAATAATTCTGTTCATAAGTGCACTATTTACAAAATATTTAACAGGCATAGTGTCCATAGCAGGATACCAAGGAAGAAGCCATCGCTTTCCAGAAAAATATCACTCCATGCCTGAGGTTGAAAAGGCACCACATACCAACATGAAAACTTCATGCTAATGATAACATACGGTGGAGGGATCAATGATTTAGGCCTGCTTTGGGGTCTGGACAGCTTTCCATCATCAAGGGGAAAATGAATTTCCAGTTTATCAACTTATCTTACAGGATAATGTTAAGATTGCTGTCTGCCAGCTGAAGCTCAGTAGAAGTTAGGTGATGCTGCAGGACAATAACTCTCAAAATCAAAGTTAATCTACTACAGAATTGCTTCAGAAAAAGAAAATCAGCTTTTTGGAGTGGCCCTGTTAGAGCTAAGAGCACAATCCAATAGAGATGGTGTGAAATGATCTCAGGAGAGCTGTTCATGCCAGACATCCTATGACGATGACTATGACTGAGATGAAACAGTTCTGTAAAGTGGAATGGTCCAGAATTCTCACTGAACATTGTACAGGTCTGATCCACAGCTAATTGAGATGATTGTTTGAGGTTACTGCTATTAAAGGAGATTTGATCAGTTATGAAATCCAGGGGTTCACTTCTAAAGCGCACTGTGAATGTTTGATAGGTCTGTTAAATAAAGACATGAAAGACTGAAACTGATTCTGTTTTTTCAACTTAAGTATACTGTGATGTTAATATTTGTAGCTTAGATTAAGATCAGATCACACTTTAAGAAAAATTATTGCAGAAAACCAGGTAATTACAAGTATTTATATACTTTTTCTTGTTACTGTTTGTAAATAATCGAGCATATCTCATGCAAAAATGTCAGTCTTAACCTTGATAAAAAGAGATATGTTAAAAGAAACCAAAGACCACACAATACTATATTACCAGACCTTACCAGCAAACACTTTTAGGACCCCAAAAGTATTTATTGTCTGTATGTTAAACTTTGTAAAAAATGGCTAAAGCCAAGCATTGGTAGACTCAGATTAAGTGAAAACTCAAAACAAATATTATAAATATCATATAAATATTTCTTTTCAGTCACTCAGAGTTCATTGCATTTCAGTGTTGCCAGTGTTCAGAAATAATATAAAATTAAAAGGACATAGGCAGTTTGCATGGACGGAAAAACAAATCAAAAAGCTTTCCTTAAGGCCCAGACATTTTAACAAAACAATTTTACTAGTATTTATAGGCATGATTTATTTCATTTTACTAAATGTAATAATTTGGTATAAAAGAGTTGGATATCTTTAATGTATTAGCATAGGTATTACAAATTAGCTCATGTTAAACAGATACTTTTCACTTCAAACATAAAATTTTCTGAATTGACTACATATATGGTTTTGGAGCTATTTCTGAAGAGTGTCCCTGATATTAAAACCGTATTATTACAAATTAGCAGACAAGGTTATAAATTCCATATCCAGAGGTTGCGATTTCCAAGTATTTTTGGAGCCTGCCATAGCTGCGTTTGTCTGCAGCTGCTGTTTTTAAATTACTTTATAATTTGGCTACACAACTCTACATCATCTCATGTAGAGGGTTTCTTAAAATATTAAACATTATTTCTATTCCAATAAAAACATGTGCATATTTAAGGGGGATTCTCTGTCAAATAACGTAACCACAACGTTTTGGTGAATAAATGATAGCTCAGTTTATCATATGCCATGAACAAATGTATCCATACAGCTTATAAAATTACTTTAGAAAAATATGAAAGGAAAGGTTACCTAGTGCTTTAAAGGCCTATGGTACAAATTACAGTTAAAATAGGAAAAACTATTGGGTCCAGATTAAATGAATCAAAATAAAAACTTATAATTTATCAATTTGTTGCTTTGTGATATGCCAGAAATAATAATCATAAAAAAACAGAAGTGATAAGTTATAAAAAGTAAATTTAATTTCTAAATCTCTTATCAACAGTATAAGTGTCTGCAAGCTAAGCAGTCATTAAAACATATTTAAGAAATGGGTAATTGGAACAAACCATGCAGCCCACACCTAGGACAATATCTATCAAGTTCCTATTTACCTTAACACTTTTTATGAGTGCAGCAGCATCTGAAGGCCATGTCACATTAGAAATATTTTCCAGTGACTTCCAGTTGCAGACTTCCTTTACATAATCATGGCGAGTCAGGGGCAGTCATGGCATGATCTTGTCATTTCCAGCTGCATAGTCTGGCATACTCAGTGACTTGCTCCAAATAGTCTAAGATTTTGTCTTAAGTCGTAGGGACAGACTCTATGTGCACGAGAGCAAAGAAAAATAAGGAATGTGGGTGTTTTGGACCTCAGAAACAGAAGTCAGACTAATTTTTCTGATATTTTGTGTTTTGCATATCAAGACAGAATAGAAAAGAGAAAAACAAGTTACAGAAATTGTAGCTGACGTTTCTGTATCTGTCAACAATTCGTACAGCACTGGCTCTGTCAAACAGCATGTTGTTTGCTGTCAGAAAAGGGAGGAGCACATGATTCTTTGGAAGTGTGAAACTGTGTTGGAGCATAATTTGATATGCTCAGTGATTTCAAGTCATGTAAATTGACATGCTCCAGCGAAAAGATTAACAACTGTATTCTCCATCGACTGAAAATCGAAGTTGTGAAATGTGACATCTGCTTAACTGAAATGAATTCAATAGAATGTAACTGTAATCTGCAATACCTACAACGTCCCTCATGTCATGGTCACTCAAGGGCATCATTCTCGACATGTTCATTCCAAGGTATTTGATGCATGTACTAATAAAAGCACTGTGTTTTTCATTCCACCAGATGGCATACACATCTGACTCTGAAATCTATTAAAGGAAGTTTAAAGTTGAAAACAAATTAAAGGAAATAAAAAAGGCTGATAGAGGAAACACTTATTCCATTGGAGCCCATTGACTGTAACACATTGACTATCAGGCTGACAGCATCAGTATTTGTATTAATCCGGGTTTTAATTACAGAGACTGTAATGGGGATCAGCAAAGTGTGAATTAAAATAAATGTATTTGATACCATACAAATGATCTAATTCTCAAATTATGAAAAGATAATTGAATTGAAAGAATATATTTATTCTGTAACTAGGAATGTAGTTTATCTGCTCATAGGTAGAGACATACTTCAGTTTACATGTACTGTATATCTATGTTATTTTCTAGCCATGTCTGTCTGTTAATGGTAAATATGTTGCAAAACGTTATGATTTTATTAATCATTGGGGGATGTTTCACGGTCTGAAGTGCATCCATCATATAAAACCAGGTTTCTTTATTCAATATATGCAACAACAACAAAACTACAACAAAACCCATATATGACATCATCATTTAAAACTGTGTACCATGTTCATCTAGACAACCACGCCTGAAAAATGGCATAATATCATTATAAGAGCCTCTATGTCTGAGGTCATGACTTACTACCTAAGCAAAGAGCAACAAATGCAGATAGGTCTACAATAATTAAAATAATGAAAGGAAACTTTAAAACTCCTCCTAAATTTAAAAATAATATTAAATAAAGCTTTCAATGAGGATTGAGAAGCCTGTCTGGAAATCAGTTCAGAGAAAAAAATCCTCTTTAATAAAATCCCTGTGTGCGTCCAGGTGTCCGTGTGTGTGTGTCTTCTGATGAAGTGCGCATGCGCGGGGCATGGTGTGATGTGCGATATTACTGTCAGAGAAAGTTAGAGGCGTTTTACGGAAATACAAACCAGTATTACTGCGAGAGGAAATTAAAGGTACACAATACAGTGACGCATATTACAGCCACATACAAGCCAGTATTACTGTCAGAGGAGATTAAACGCATATTACCGACGCGCATGCCTGTATTACCGCCAGAGAAAATTAAAGGTATATTACGGACGTACAAGCCAGCGGACATACAAGACAGTATTACTGTCACAGAAAATTAAAGCCACACAATACACGGCAGCAGCCCACAAAGAACGGTCAGCTCAGCAAGTAAACATCAACAAAAGAAAGGCTGAAAGAAAGAAAAATACGACCAACAAAAAGAATGAGGTCAAAGTCCCTTGCCATTTAATATAGACTGTTCCTACTAATGTTTATGCACTACTGTTCTAGCACCCGTTATTGTAACGGGCTAAATGACTAGTATATATAAATGTATAAAAATTTATACAAATGTTAGAAAATACTTTCACGTATGTGATTGTAAATTCATGGAACTGGGTTTTTTGAATAAAAGCACCCTGGGGACCCTTAAATCTCAATTTAGAATTATTTTGGAAACATTGGGGTTCTCATTTACAAAGATGGTCACTAATGTGAATATAAATCTGAATATTAGACGGGGCTGCATGCAAATCTCATATCTCACAAATGCTTAAAATGCTTATTTCAAACAGACACCCTGTCGTGGGATACGAAGTCTCATCTTTACTAATACAAATCTGATTTGTATTAATACAGTATAGAACTAAACCCCAAAGGTTTGTGAAGTTATACCTTCAAACTATGGTTTCAGTGAAAAAATTCACCATCAAAGAAAATAGTGAACATTTTTTTTTCTTTTTTTTAGTTATAAGATTGTAATCCTCATTAGCTCCTCAGTAAGAATCTCAGGCTTGAAATCACATTTCACTTTTTAGTGTTAGTTGTTACATATCAGGTACAAGGAAAAGAATGTCTTACCAAAAATCATATTGTATGCCAAATTTTCAAATTCTGATATGATTCTTAATATTAAACCCCCCATTTTAAATTCAATGTGATTTTGTGCATCATTTTTGTTTTTATGGATCATTAAGCCACTCTTTTGGCTTATTTCGTGATTGTCCACTACTATCATGTGATTGTGGGATGTTTAAAGTGTGGCAAGATTTTAGATAAAAAAAACAAATGCTGGTTCACATGATTAGTAAATGTAGTAATGATTTCTTGTTTTCTCAGACATTCATTTTTGTTTAACAACAGAAACTAACCCTTGATAGTATTGTGAGCCTTGCTATAAGTAGGCTTCAGAGAGTCAATGAGGCCTACTACCAAAATGGGCCTCACCTCAAAACTCTAGAAGCAGGCTTCAGGCCTGCACAGACCCAATAAAAAGGAGTGGGCTTTTGAAATACCAAAAAACTCAGGAAGGTAAGAGAGTAACCATTAAAAACTCCAACTCAGCTGACAAAACAATGTTCTTTATTTGTCCAAATGAAAAATCCAAGGACAATAAACAAACAAACAAGGATCAAATTGATTCAATAGGTATAGTTAATAAAGGGAAAACCTTAAAATAAAAGAGCATAATTCAAAAATCATAAATCTTTAAACAAGCCAACATGAACAACCAAAGAAAGAATGAAATTTTAGATTTTTTAAATTTTCATATACTTTGTTAATCCCTGAGGGGAAATTATTATTTCTCATGCCCTTTGGGGGGGTCAGAGTGCAGGGTCAGCCATTGTAAAGAGCCCTAGAGCAATTTTCAGGTTAAGGGCCTTGCTAAAGGGCCCAATGGAGTAGGATCCCTTATTCTCAGTAACAGGATTTGAACCGGCAATCTTCCAAACACCAGTGCCGATTCTCAGCCACAGAGCCTCAACTCTTAAAAAATCTTAAGTAAAGGGAACTTAAAGACAAAAGTAGTAACTAATGCCACAGCGGCCATCTTATGGTCTGCTTGACTCTTAAAGAGCACTGGAAGCTGTTTCCCAGTTGCAATATCAAAAGGATGCATATGCCGGACACTCCATTCCCACAAATGACCTAATCAAAAAATCCTACTGTAAAAAGCATCTCCTTTCCTTTCCTCCTCTTAGATGGAGGAGCTCAAAGTTGGAAGAGGTGTTTCATCCTTCAGGTAGGTTCAATGGAAACATGAAAGATAAAGTAGGTGACAGAAGGGCACAGAAGAATATGGTGCTTTGTGATGTGTTTATTTATGCTGGCATACTTTTCTCTGTGTGGTATAACACACGTGCGTATAGGAGGAAGCTGAATGGAATGAAAGAAGGTAATTCCACACCAGGCCAGTGGGTGGTGGGGTGTGCTAAACCTTCCTCTGTTTTTTCTGCAGACCAAATACGGGAAACCTGCCTGATTTCTCTTCAAAGACGGCACTTCCGGTTCCAGCGCCCCAAAAGACGTCACTTCCGGTTCAGGTGCCATCTTGAAACATCAACTCCAGTCCCGGCATCCAAGGTGACATCACTTCCGGGACCTGGTCTATAAAGACACCGTTTTTGTATTAAGAAATCAGTTCATACTGAGAAATTGAACTGTGCACTTCAGTGCAACTACTAAAAGCCTTTTGCAGCCAGGTATAATATATGGGTGGCTGCTGCAAACCTTTCTGTGTGCCTGAGGCTGATTTATTTCACAGAGGTCTTTGTGATGTTGATCCTGCATAGAAACATGAAGACTTGGCAATAAATAATGGGTAGAGTCAAAATAAAATATATATAAAAGATGTTCATACAGTATATTGATTTTAAATTGTAGCCAATAGACGTTTAATAATTAATGAATACAGTTTAATAATTGTGAAAATGTGTTCATGTTGCAGTTAAGCAGGGGATTGCACTGACATTTTTTTCATATCCTTTTTTTATCCTAAACGAACAGTTTTTAATAATTGGACCTGAATTATGAGATTCTACAGAGCAAATGATGAATGTTAAAGACTAAGAGATGAGGCACCATGATATAGGTGTTATTTTCATTTTTTGTAGAAAAAAATACAAAGTGTTGGCAAGAACAAAAGATAATATATTGTCTAGAAAGTGCAAAATGACAATAATTACCAATTATGCAACAATGCCTCTGATTTACAGTACAGTACTTCACTTAGGAAAACAAGTATTCAGTATTAAGTATATCAAAGTATCTTATTTTGAGATTCCTATTGAACTTGGAGGGCTTGTAGTGATTCATGAATAACATCATTAGCTCATCATTTTACACAATGTGGTACTGGGCATAAGCCATTTAGTTTTACAGTTTTACTGCTGACTTGACAAACATGACAAGAAATCACCCTTTGTTTTATAAATGTTCTCTTACATGCTCTATTAAAAAGTAATGTCCTGCTGGAAAAGCACCAAGGTCTTTCTATGGCACAGCCACTACAGTTGGCTTCCTAATGTGTGTTACCAGGGATGAATTCACATATAGTAAGAGAAAATAATTGTGAAAGTCACACTTAATTTGACAAAGCAATGTGAGGGGCCGCTGTCCCAGCCACATAGAGAGAAACTATTGCTTTTGCGGAATTAAAGATGGAGCTGTAAAATAATGCTTCAGCTGACTGAAAGCACACAACTCTAATGTCATACTTAAATCAGAGGTCTCAGGTTTGTCTATCTGTACATCGAGACTGTTAGATGTTGTTGACCCTGGATAACATCCTTTTAACTTATTTCATGTACAGTGCTAACAAACATTACATCTTTTCTTTTAGGATGTCCTTTTGTTAATGCCAATGAGCAAAATTTCCTTTTATCCAGTTCTGGGAAACCAAAAGAAAAATTTTGCAATTTCTACATTAGAGGAATAGCCACATTATTATCATTCCAATGCATATTTTGTAAAAGCCATTTAAAAAGCAATTATACCAAGTAATTAATAAATAGCTTGAAAGCAATCCTTCAACAATACACATTTTTTCTAAGTCTAATAATATAGAATAACCACGAATATAAAGGATTAGGGCAGCAAAAGGACAGGAGAGGTCTAAACGTGTGAAGAGTCTGGATGTGTAAGAGTAGTTCATTAATTGACTCAATCTGAATATTTGTCAACTTAATGGAATGTCCTGTGACAGTGTGGTAATGGATTGAAGTTCTTTTTCCTCGTGGAAACATTTGCATTATAGAATTCCTAATATTAAATTATTATTAAAAAAAAAGACAATGTTTGCAAGTCATCATAGTTTATCTCATAATGATGATACAAAGCAATTTAGGCAATAACCTTAATCATAATAAAATACAGATATACAGTGATGGCAACGAGGCTGTTTTATAGCAATGTGCCAAATGAGGCATATTAACTGCATTGTGAAGGCGTGTCAGTTACGGCATTACGGCCATGTGGCGCGATTCCCCAAGGGTGATCCGGCTCACAGGATCCTCATTGATAAGGACCCGAGTGGCTGGACCAAACCAAGGGGACGTCCACATAACACCTGGCCATGCCAGATAGATGGTCACTTCTGGAGGGAGGGACTGGGCCGCATGTCTGCCTGGGGGGTTGCCAACCAGGATCCTGAACTGTTTCATCACAGGGTGGGTGTGGCAACATGCTGTACCAGTGCATGCTCCCCAACCTGACCTGACCTGACCACTACAAGGAGTGGCAATAATTTGCATTATGGCTCAAAAAGCAAATGAGAAATACTACAGGCCTCTTGTAATGGAAAAAGCCGGTTCAGAAAAAAGTATTAATTAATGATGGCTTGAGGAAGATGTTTGAAAAGCAAAAATTAGATGAAAATGTAGTGAACATAAAGAAGGGACATATGAGTGAGTAAAGCGAACTGAACTTTATGCATTTCTGAGCATGGGATGCACATAGTAGGGTATTAGGTTGCTTCCCCTGTTGGCTGTTCTTGTCAAACGAAATGCTAACAAGACCAGTCAGAAATGCGTATGCAAAGTGTTATGCTCTCTTTTTTGTCTATTCACATCAAAGTCAAAGCGAACTTTATTGTCATCTCAACCATATAAAAGTATACAGATAGATGAAATGGCAAAGCTCAGGGTCCACAGTGTAACAACATAAAGTGGAAAAAAAAATGTATTAAAATCAGAATAAAAATTTAAATTTAAATTTAAAATTAAAAATTAAAATTAAAACACAAGCAAGACAAGACATTGTGCAAAGACAAGACAAAGAAGTAGCAGCAATATTGACATGTAGTAAGCAATATATAGTCAATAAATATGTAATATAATGAATAAATAATAGATATAGATAATACAGCACAGTGTGAGGTAGTACAGAAATGGCAGTATGACGAACAAAGATTAACACTAAACCCCACAGACTCGGGAGCTCTGTAAGCCGCAGCCTGCATGGCTGCCGCCATCTTGCTGAATGTCGTTTACAGCAACTTATTATGCTTGACGTTCAGCTCACAATGGCCGATTCTACTCTATATAGCTACAGATGTCAAGTTCATCAGTTTCATTAATTGTCTATTTTTACCTTTTGCTTTATCTTTCTTGGTGGTCATGTAATTTAGTCAGTCATGCAGCTATTTGATTAAATTTAAGATTGTAGCTAATTACATTTAAATTAGTATCAGTTGCTGTACAAGCCACTACTTGCTCCCGAGAGCGTGCAGTGCCAATATGGTTGATAGCAGGCAGTGTTTAGACACATTGGTTCTTATCAGGAGGTAACATGTCAAGAGTTTTGGAAGGAAAGAATGAACTTTGCTTGCAGCTCTTTTCCAGACCATTGGTTTACTGTGTAATTGTGGCTTGGGGTTCTGATTGTTTCTTAAGTTTAGAGTTTATCTGTTCTGTTCATGAAGTCTAAATCTTCCTTTGCTCATAGGATGCAGATATTGTAAGAAGGTTCTTAATTCCAGCTTCCCATTGTGGTGGTTTGCTGAAGCAAGCTCTTGTAATCTTATCTATAGACTGCAGACGTGTTTCCTATTTTTTTGTAGGGACCAGCGTTTTCTTATTTGTATCTCTTAATTGAGCATGTGCCCTCACTTCTCCCCAAACAGTCATGCCATCCATCTTTGATAGGGTACTAGAGTCTAATAACAGCAAGCAGTGGAAGACATTCTCAGAGGAACACAATTGGACTGGTGAAGTCACTTGTGCTCTTACAGTAAGATATCTTTGTTTTGTTCTGTGTTACTGAGGAATGCAAATTAAATTAGATTAGTTTTGTTTGCACAACAATCTCAAATACTGGGCAGACATATGAGGCTTTTCTAATACCTTGTTAGGTGTCATAACAATGTGAACTTGTTAACTATTAATGATCTCTAAACTCCAGCTAGTACCATATTTCCAAATTCCTGGTTTGTGAATCTATTTATCTTTCTATGTTTTTTCTCATCCTTTTTTTTTCCTTTATAGAATCTTGTGACTCCAGAGCCAATATGGTTGTCATAAACAGCCCATCATTGGGCATAATTAATGACATTTGTCAAAATAAATGTTAAATATTAACCCAACACGTATAATTTTTCACACAGAAAATCAGTAAGGAAATGTACAGTATACACGGAGTAACTTTCAGTTCCATTCTGAGACTTGGGTAGCCGGTTTAAATGTTGGAGCATTTTTAAATTTTCTGTTCATATCATCAAATAGTTTATTATTATAATTTTTTTTATTCATATTTTATAACTGATTCAGACATAACAGTGATGGTAGAATGTAATTATATGTACTAAATTGGTTTGAATCCTACCTGGCAGGGAGAAAATTCTTTGTTAGTTGTGGTAATTATAACTCAAAGACACATGATATTCTATATGGTGTTCCACAAGGCTCTATCCTGGGTCCGCTGCTCTTCTCAATCTACATGCTTCCATTAGGTCAGATTATCTCAGGGCACAACGTGAGCTACCACAGCTATGCTGTATTTATCAATAGCACCTGATGACCCCAAATCTCTTGATTCACTAACACAATGTCTAACCTGTATCTCAGAATGGATGAATAGTAACTTTCTCAAATTAAATAAAGAAAAAAACGAAATCTTAGTGATTGGTAATAATGGATACAATGAGGCTATTAGAAATAAACTGGATGCATTAGGATTAAAAGTCAAATCAGAGGTAAAAAGCTTAGGGGTAACCGTTGATTGTAATCTGAATTTTAAATCGCATATTAATCAGATCACTAGGACAGCATTTTTTCACCTAAGAAACATAGCAAAAGTTAGACTCTTATATCATCGAAAGATGCAGATAAATTAGTTCATGCGTTTGTTTTCAGTCGGCTAGATTACTGTAACGCACTCCTCTCAGGACTACCCAAAAAAGACATCAATCGTTTGCAATTAGTGCAGAATGCAGCTGCTAGAATCCTTACCAGGAAAAGAAAATCCGAACACATTTCTCCAGTTTTGATGTCACTACACTGGTTACCTGTGTCATTCAGAATTGACTTTAAAATTCTGCTTATGGTTTATAAAGCTTTAAATAATCTCGCCCCGGCTTATATATCGGAATGTCTGACACCTTATATTCCAAATCGTAACCTCAGATCCTCAACTAAGTGTCTCCTTAGAATTCCAAGAGCAAAACTTAAAAGAAGTGGTGAGGCGGCCTTCTGCTGTTATGCACCTAAAATCTGGAATAGCCTGCCAGTAGGAATTCGCCAGGCTAATACAGTGGAGCACTTTAAAAAACTACTAAAAACACATTATTTTAAGATGGCCTTCTCATAACTTCACTGTAATTTAATCCTGATACTCTGTATATCCAATTCATTATAATAACTTCATTCAAAATCTGTACTAACCCCTACTCTCTCTTCTGTTTCCTTTTCCGGTGTCCTGTTGGTGGTGGCGTGCGCCACCACCATCTACCCAAAGCACCATGATGTTCCAACAATGATGGATGGATTAAAAGCCAGAAGTCTGTATGACCATCAGCATCAAGTGACTCCGTGAAAACCCGAACTACAAAGAGGACTATTTCATTTATGTTAGGTAGAATGCCCAGAGGGGACTGGGCGGTCTCGTGGCCTGGAACCCCTACAGATTTTATTTTTTTCTCCAGCCTTCTGGAGTTTTTTTTTGTTTTTTCTGTCCACCCTAGCCATCGGACCTTACTCCTTTCTATGTTAACTAATGTTGTCTTATTTTAATTTCTTATTTTGTCTTTTATTTTTCTTCTCTTCATTATGTAAAGCACTTTGAGCTACTTTTTGTATGAAAATATGCTATATAAATAAATGTTGTTGTAATAGTGTGCATACAATTTGTTTTTCTTGCAAGTAAAATGAAAGTTTGGTGATAGGGACAAACATTTGTTATCGACTCTGTGAAGTTCAGATTCAGATTTTATGATCTTCAAATTTTTGAGAGAAGTTGATTTTAGCATGGTGTTTGTGGAAACCTATGTACAATGATAACTTCCAAAAAAACAGTCTTTTACAAACATTTTGCATTATGGTTGTCCTGTTATAGGCCCCCAGTCTTCTTGTTTTTGGTCTGGTATGGTCCATTACTTATCTTCATACCATTCAAAAATAGTTTGACCAATCAAAACTGCCATAGAAATTATTTAATTTTAAACGATGATTTTTGCTGTATGCGCTATTTAGTCATTGGACTTGGCCTACTGATTTGCAAAATTTCTGCATGAGAATTTTTGAAATACATAATTTATTTAAATATACAAGTACACGCACATGGAAGCACACCACAAGAATGTGCATACACACTCAAAGAAATGTATAAATGAAGATAGCTATTGGTTTTGTTTGCCTTACAAGAGTACATGAAGGATGAGTCCATATTACTAACCGAGAATGCTAAACCGGATGATGGACGCAGGCACATCCGGCAAATGGGCCGTAGCTGCAAAAAGACGTACTGCGCAGGCGCAAAAAGAGTCCGCGAGAGTCGGCTGAGGAGCCGAGAAAGGCGGACAAAAGAGGGGCGAGAGAGGCGGATGAGGGGCAGCGAGAGGCGGACAAGACCACAGAAAAAAGGAGTGAGCACAGGAAAAAATGGAGAAATGAGGCGCAAAGAGCACCGAAAAAAGGAAAAGGCACATAAAAAAGTATTCAAACGCAAGCAAAGCACGAAACACATTGCACACGAAACTAAAAAAAAAGAGGCTCGCGCACAACAGCAAGGCACCCCCCCCCCCCTACAGGCACCGGACGGGACACACACCAAGAGGGGGATTTCAACAAGCCCATAGAACAACAAAAAAAAGAACACAAAACCACCCCACAGACCCTACAAGCAAGGGACGGGACACACACAAAGAGGGGGATTCAACAACACACAGGAACACAAAAAGAAAGAAGACGCTCGCGCGACAACAATCCTCAACCCCCCCCCCCCCCCACACACACATCCATAAGAAGTGACACCCAAAGCCACATATTCTAAAGTGAACGTCAACACCTTCACACTAGACAGCATAGGTGTCAGCATAGGTGGATCTCCTTACAATAAAGCACTATTAACCGTTCAACTGCAGAAAAGGAAACATATTAACAGTGACTTGCGATCCTCCTTATTACTTATCCATATTTCGCATGCTGAGAAAAGAAACAAGTCATGAATACACGGTCACGGGTACAAAACGAAAAGGAAATGATAACAGGAACAAACACACGAACACGAAAGAAACAACAAAATAGACGGCTATGCAGCATAGGTGGATCTCATTACAATAAGGCACTATTAACCGTTCAACCCGCAGAAAAGGCTCCATATTAACAGTGAGTGCAATACTCCTTATTACTTATCCATATTTCTAAAAGAAAAAATGTCTCGACTCCAAAAACGCAAAGCTCAACTAAAGCTTCTAACTAACGATGTACCTAAAAGTAAAAACTTTATGAACTGCATTAGATCCTACAATAGGTTCATTTGCTTTTGCATATACCGGAGTAAATATCAGGCCACCAAAAGGCAATGGCCCATACTGCTTTCGCATATGTGCACAAATACTGCATCGCATTGGAACAGTGCACCCTGAAACAAATCAACAACGCAAATATGCACAAATCTACATCCTAGATCCACATGACGCAATCTATCAATCAAAGTGCTGCATCGCAACAGGCACGGATTCAAAACGAAACACCTCCCGTCTCAGACATACGTTAATGGCAGCGAAGGCTACAACGGGCTTCTCACACAGCACAGGCAAATCGATTACAGCTCCAAAACAACACGTCCCAAATACTAGACCATGCAACAACGCGCCTCTCAAACGGCACAAGGAAAACATACACCAGGAAAATTCATTCGGATTAATGAATGTCATTTGCAATCATTGTCATTCAGTTCACTTCCCTGAAGAAACAACTGGCAATACAAGTTATACATTTACACGTTGTTGTCAAAAGGGTCAAATTAGACTGCCTTCTTTACATTCATATACTGAATATCTACAGAAGCTTATAACTGACGATGTACCTGAAAGTGAAATCTTTATCAACTACATTAGATCCTACAAATCGGTATTCACTATGAACATTAACGGTGGCACTGCACGTGACATCCGTCTTAAAAAAATGTTGTTTATTGATGAATGTTCAATGGCATGAAGTCACTTACTCAACACCATTCATAAACTTCTACAAACGTTTAGGAATAATAATATTCGATTTGGAGGAAAGGTACTTTTATGAGGAGGAGATTTTAGACAGTGATTAGCTATTCTTCCAGATGCCATGCACTCAGCTATTGTTCAGTGCACCTTAAAATACGCAGACAATTGGCATTGCTTTCAAAAGATACAGTTAGTAAAAAAGATACGATGTCCAGAACCAGATCATAACAATTGCTTATTACAACTGAGAGATGGTACACTCACCAATACAGATGGACTTCAGCCACATATTATTACAATTCCTCAAGCCTTTATCTGCGACGACTTAGTTACAGAGACATTTGGAACAGCAATCTCATTAGACCAAATGCCACTTTTAACACAACACACTATATTATGTCCAAAAAATATTAATGTGGAAAACATTAATACCCAAGTCATTCCATTGCTTCCTGGAGAGACACAACTCTTTCTAAGCTCTGACAAACTTGACTCTGATCACAACAATAACCATCTTAAATGACCTTACAAGTTCTGAGCTGGAATTACCTTTTACACTTAAACGGCGTGTACAAAGAAATTTTCAAATAAACCTTTACACTGTGCCACACACTTTATTGTTTGCTTTCTATTTGCATCATCTACACCGTCACACTATTCTATATCTCATTCATACATCACGCTCTTTGTCATTCCCAACACCAGGGGTTGGCGAGCGAAGCGAGCAGGGGGCGGAGCCCCCTAGTAAGGAGAAAGAAATGAACACACAAATACACACACAACACAGTAAATCTGTAAAGAGCAATGTGCACAGAGGCATCAAACCATCCCTGTACCAATCTATCTGTGCAGCTTTTTACTTAATATGACCCAATGTGTTAAAGTTCAAGTTAAATATTATTTAAGTTGTTCACTTCATTCAGATTCTGGTCCACTTTATTCTACTTTATTTGTGTACATAATAAATATGTTAATATACTTGACTGTATTATTATTTTACAGTACAGTAGATTAAATTGTAGTTTAAAATCTTCCATTGAGTGATTTCCTGCAGTATCACTAAAGTCTAATTTACATAGTAGTCCTGTATGGACCATTTCATACTGATTTTATTAATACCATTTTACAATATCAAATTGCGTTCTTACACGGCTGGTTCCATCTCAAGTAATGAAAAGATTCATGTGCTGTTGTTAATGGCTGTTGGATGTGGAAGGGTTATGCCTGATTGTAGTTCAAATATCTTAACATTTTTCAAAGAAGTACCTGATCACAGATTTAAAATCTGTACTGAAGTCTCAATCTTAAATTGGTGGCTGCATCTGAACATGATAGCGGATCACTGTGGCGCTTTGCCGATAAATTATACTGTCAGAGAAATACTGAATAATTATAATGTATAATCTCATATGATGGCTCAGACTGGAATCAAACCCAACAGTGCCAGCCATGTCACCCATTGTACTGCCTTTATAGTGTGATAATCTAAAAAAAAGAGACCTCTTCATATTGGATATGCAATTTGAATTTATTTTCCTGCTTTTATTTTTTATACTGTAAAGCAGTGTGATAAAGGAAGTTTAGGGTCTGTTGAAGTGTGCCAGTTTTGGCTCCATGTGAGTGTAAATGTGCACGGTACCATAGAGGAACGACCATGGAATGTTGACGGGGAGGTTGGTTGGACCAGAATTCATCTGTAGACATGAATGGTTCAGACAGCTTCCTCGTTATTGCTCTGGGATTTGCAATTTAAAGGTACCTGCACTCATGGGGATAAAAGCAGCCTGAGCTGAGAAAGAAGATAGAACAAAAGAAAGGGAGAAGAGAAAAAAAGATGGAGGTTAAAGAAAAGAATAAGGAGAAGAAGAGGAGAAGCAGTATTGTGACAGAGCCAGTGCTGTAGTGAGGAGGGTGGTGGCTGGGACGTAGCCCCAAGAGAAGTGAGGACAGCGCTCATGGGGCTGAGTTGCTCATGTTGAGTGTTCCAACCGCTCCAAGTGAGCTCCAGCTAAAGGCCAAGGGATAGAAGTGAGAGAAAAGAGCAGGGCTTACAGCTTCTTTGCGGAAACTAAGGGACGGTAGTGAGGACACAATATTATTAAAGGACTGACTGCACCTGTCAGAGGACGTCTTTTCTTGCTGAAGAGACAAAAATAGATGAGCAGAGGAGCCATCAAGGGAGCACAGATTTATTTGAAATGGAGATATTTTGTATTTTTAACCTGCTGATTTTAACTTATTTTTTGGATTATTTATTTATTGATTTTAACCTCCATCAAATAATGTTTTTATTATGGATTACCTATTTATTTATTAAGAGATGAATGTGCTGCACTTTATTTGAAGACTTTACACATTTCCACAAACCCTTGTTGTTTATATCTTCTCATTGGCCAGTCCATCCTCGAATCATGACTATTGATGTCCTAGGTTCAAAGGAGTACACGAGCTACAGCCAAATTGGGCATCATAAGCAGAATGAAATTTAAATAGTTTTGTGTAAGTGCAGGGCTAGCATGAGGCTCTATCAAAATGATGATGAAATGCCTTAAGCATCACATTAAGTCCACCACAGGTTAGAGTGAATAAAAGTGGCAACAGACCTGGCCCTTTTCATGCCAATTTAGAAATGCAGGGATTGCTATGGGGTATTACACATTGTACCACTTCCAAATGCCTTTGAAGAGCAATACGCAGGGTAACCAAAAAAAATATATATGAAAGCAACATCTGACATGAATGAAACTATGGCATGTACCTCCAAGAAAGGGATGCATGAATCTTCACATAGAGAATTAGTTTGGCGAGAGCAGTTAAGAGGTTGCAAGACCTTCAGCCCAACAGCTGATAACATTCAAGAATGAGATCAGGGAGGACTATCAGAATGGAAGTATTCTCCTGCCCATCTATTAGGGTGAAGCTCAGGGTGGTCCTTCCAGGGTTAGGGCTGCTGTAAGGTGCCTTACACACCAATTCCTTTAGGAATAAATGTATTAACACAAGAACTGTAACAGGAAGTTCAAGCCTGGAGTCTCTGTTGATAAAATAGGGTAGCCTGTTACTCAAAAGTAATTCTAGGAACTGGGTTGGTTTGAAGTAACTGGAGTCGGAAGGATAGATTGTGGCAAAGATTTAATTGGCGGAAGAAAGAGGCCAGGGTAAAGAGGGAGACAGAGAGTTGGGGAGGGAGAAGGGCAGTGCTTCATGCTACTTAGGTGGTGAAGTGAGTGAAATGACCCACCCGATAAACAGGGGTTAACAGCCTTATATTTAGGCTGAGAGAGGCTGCAGTGCTGCTGTATTGTCTGTTAATATGTGCTTTGTTTTCTCTCTCACTTATCTCTCCCTCTGTTGATTGTTTTAAATGTAGGTGGTGAATTTTGTTTACTTTCAGCCTCCATGGTATTGTTCTGAGAGGGTAAAGAGCACTGCCACTAAGGTCCCCTCTTAACATTGTATACTTAAATCTCCTTTTAAAGAATGGGTTGTTTTATCACAGTAAGAATAAGAGACTGGTCTTTGTGAGAGAACACTTTTCAGGCCCAAAACAATGATGCATATTTTCTTTGACCAAAGGTATTTCTAAATTGGAACCTTTTAAAAAATAAATCACTCAAGCAGAACACAAATATTATAATAAAATGGTGGTTTTCCTTTCGTATTTTTCTGTGGTAAAAAGAAAGAGAAAAATGTTTCCTGCCCTTTTTGGCTGCAACAATCTTTAATATCATGTTTTATTGTAACCCCTATAGATTTAAGTCTTAGAAGAGATTAACAAATGACTATAATATATCTATTTCACCTACGTTTAAAGTAAAGTTGTCTACAATGTAAAACCCTTTTGGTTGTATATTTGTTTGCTGGTTAGGGTTTCACACTAAATGCATAGTACACAAAACAGATGCTGGCATTATTCAGTAAAAGATAAAATATTCTTTCAATGCATCCCCAGACCCCATGCTCTGGACCCAGTTTTTGTCACCTCCAGACAAGGAGTCATTCACACATCCACAGTTACTGTTACTGAGCCCTTTTAGACAACAGTGAACACAAGCTTCATGTATTTGGGATATTTGGAAGGAAACTGAAATATATGAAAAACATGCACACAAACATAATTAAAAGGTTAAAAAAATTTTCCGAAATTGTGTTCACCATTCCATCCATTCATGTATTTTGCAACCTTCTTAATCCAGTTCAGAACAGCATGCCCCAGCAACTTTAGGACAGCACTCACACACACGTACACACTCAGTGAGAAGCCTCCAATTAACTTAACATTCATGTCTGCGTAGAATTTAGTTTACACTTGTAACACAGCCTAGCTATGTGCAGAACAAAAGACTCCTTTAAATAACAGCAACAATAACCAAAATACCTGCATATATTCTAAGACCTACTTAATTCAATTCATTGATGCAGGGAGCAGAAGCAACTGTATCTCAGCGTGCGTGGCATGAGGTTTCGTTACGATAGACAGTGTTCAGTATATTAAACATACCAGAAAACACAGATCATCAAGTTAAACAGCAGTCTGTAGGCCTACCTGCAAGAAATTCATATTTATATAAATAAAATCATACGCTGTCTGTTTCTTTGTTTGCCAATCACACAAAAATGTCAGAACTGATTTTCATAAAATTTTGCATGTGCATCGCAGCTGCAAAATTGCACACAAAATGAAGCTTAGTATCAATTTTGAAAAATTGTATGCAGAAGGAAATTTAGCTGTTTCGCTCACTGCTGTCTGTTATTTTATGATCTTCTTATCTATAAACATCTACGCATGGAAGTGTGTGTGTCTGTCTGGCCCGGAAGTGAAAGGTGGAGTCGGGGTAAAGGCTCCACCACGAGGAAACAGAAAACTCGCTTAGCCGCTTATAACACAAGTGGGGCCAGCACGTCAGCAAAACTAAACCTCAGAAGAAAGACATGTCAGTTAGCCGCTAACATCTGCAAAGCCGGTATCCCTTTTACTTTTCCTCCCGCCGCTAATGCACAAGTGATGCGAGCACATCGAACAAAACAAATCCTCCTAGGAGAGAGATGCCTAGAGTAGTTCCTTTCAATTACCTGACATCTCTACATTTACTATAAATTTTTTTTCTGACAATTTCAATAGTTTCTAGGACCCCAGGCTTTTTACAGCACAGGCTTACACAGCTAGTATTTTATAAATGGCTTTAGAAAATGGAGTAAGATTTGGATCACCGGAAAAGGACAGTGGTGGCATGCTCTGTGTGGGTGAAACATGCAGATAGGAATTTCATTGCACTGTGTATATGTGGCAATAACTCTGAAATGAATTGATGACACTACATTTTTATTTCAGCAAAGCATTAAATTTTTTAAAAGACCAATACTATACTGTACACCCGCCTATCATTACAAAGTGTAATAAAGAAAGCCGTAATAAAACTCAATGTAACATGATTGTTTAGTGCATGCCACGTTGCTGTTCATAATATGGTAGAAAGAGAATGACTAAAGATACCATCAGTAACTTTTACTCCTACTTGATTGTAGTCTTTTTTTAAGTTCATTTTATTATGAGGCACATATAATGTTAGGCTTTAATGCAAATATAGCATTATGTTTTGTTATAAATTATAATTTATCTTTAAAGCATTATCAAAAACTGACACTGATGATGTCTCCTGTAATAATATGGAGACCTACAGTTATGTCTACGAACCCCAATTCCTCTCAGCGCTCCTCCAGTAGATGCTTTCCTCAGTCAGTGGATTTAATTACTCAACAAGCCATCTAATTTATTAAAATTGGAATAAATATTATTCATGAAACCACACTAAGCCAGGAAATACAAAGAAGTAGAATTCATGGTTCCGACCTAACAAGGAGTTGCTGCAATTATGGAATCCATTCATTCACAAAACGATTACATTCTTGACTCATGAAAGTAGAGAAATTAACAGAGAGGCAGTGTAGATAACAGATGGGACACAGGCAGTTCAGCCAGTAATGACAAAAGCAATCAACTCTTAAAAGACACATAAATATGTGTGCTCTTACCATACCTCATTATACAAATACATCTGAAAAATGCTGGGTACTTCAGCTAGTTAACTATAGCTATAAGCCATTAAGAAGGCTAACAGAATGTTAGGTTTTGTAGCATGATATGTAGAGGATAAGTCCAAGGAGGTTATGCTCAAGCTTTATAACACACTGGTGAGGCCACTTCTGCAGTACTATTTACAGTTTTGGTCTCCAGGCTACAGAAAGGACATAGCAGCACTGGAAAAAGTCCAGAGAAGAGCAACTAGGCTGAGATCAGGGCTACAAGAGATGAATTATGAGGAAAGATTAAGAGAGTTGAATCTTTTCAGTTTAAGGAAAAGAAGATTAAGAGGAGACATAATTGAAGTGTTTAAAATTATGAAGGGAATTAGTACAGTGGGTCGAGAGTGTGTTTTTAAAATGAGTTCATCAAGAACATGGGGACACAGTTGGAAATTTGTTAAGGATAAATTTTGCACAAACATTAGGTTATTTCTCTTTACACAGAGAACTATAGACAATTTAGAGTAAGCTGTCAAGCAGTGTGGTAGACAGTAGGACTTAAGGGACTTTCAAAACTAGACTTAATGTTACTTTACAAGAATTAAATGGAAAGGATTGGAGAGGTTTGTTGGGCTGAATGACCTGTTCTCATCCAGATTGCTCTAAAACTCTCTGCTCTTGCCCTTAAAAATCTAACTTTTAAAATTTGCATGTCATTTTTTTACATAAAAATTAAAGGGAATGTTCAATAGTTTTGATGAAAAACGTTTATTGTCATTATTTATAGAAGTATTATCAGTGACCCATCCAGTTGTTGCCTATTCTTATAAAATCTGCTACAAGATAGGAACCAACAATGAACGCAAAGCCAGCTTACCATAAGGCCCACTCAGTCTCACACACATACCCACATGTAATGAGACAGTTTAGAGCCACCAATAAACATAATCTTAATGTCTTTGGGGTTGTGGAAGGAAACCAGAGCACCCACAAAATGCCAGAAAGACATGGGGAAATGTACAGATTTAAAGTAGACAATAACACCAACTCAAGAAGCAAAGCTTAGTTCTTGAGGGTGTATGGTCGCCATTGCATTGCATTATCTTTGATAAGCTTTATTCTGAAAGTGTATTTTTACAGATGACACAAAGGTGTCATGTAATTTAAAACTATATGATTTTTCTGAAAGGAAAGCAGAAGTGATGAAGGCATTGAGGATTTTTTTCTAATTAAACAGCATGTCTGCGGTGGGCAGTATGTAGACAGTAGTCATAATTGTAGCAATAGTAGTAGGGGATGGAATGAACAATAATGAGATTTGTGCTTACTGTAAATCCTTAAGAAACAAGGAGTAAATGGCCAATAAGAAAATCAAACCTAGGAGAGTTTTGCAAATCAACCTCTTACGTCTTGTTTTAAATAGGAAAGGAAATACAACCAGTCAAATTAGTCTCTAAAATACTGTAAAAATGGCTCTGAAAAAAGAAGCACTTGAGAAATAATTAGAACAAAGGAGACCAAAGCTGAAACCACATAGAACGCTCAAAAACTATACTGCCATCAAGCTATGAATAATGTCCAAAGGGAACAGGCAGGTGCTTGAACACCTGAGGATTCAAATAACTTCAATTCAGTTTCAATGATGCAAATGGCAGTCATTTGGCAGCAAATGGAGTCATTTGGGCTTTATAAACTGAAAGTAAGGTATGTTTTGTCATTTGCTGCTGCTACCATTTTTAAAAAATACAAAAAAGTATTTATTTGTTGCTTGTTGCATTATGTGTATGTTATGTGTTTGAAGAATGAAGTGTTTTTATGTATGTATTTAGTTACGTGGGGTTTTTTATGTCACTTGTATCATACCTTCCATTTATGGTAAGAGGTTTATTACTAAACTAGTAGTGTTACCCAGCTTTCCACAGGAAACTTCAAAGCAAAAGTCAATATTATAGTGTCTTCAGCTAATCAGATGGATCAGAAGTACTGTGTAACTAATGTACAATATTTGTATTTTTGATTGGTATTGTGAAGTTAATAACAATGTGCAGGATGACAAAAGTGTTGACTTTTTCAAAAATGCAAGGCCAATGATAAAAAAAATGTAGTGTAATCAGTTTATGTCAGATTTACTGGCATTTGTGACACACCCCCGGACCGCTGAAGCGATCAACAACGCTGCCCAATATTTTTCCCAATTTCTAACTGAGCTTGTTTTACCAAGACGATGATATAGCTCTTTTATTGAAGCTTGTTTTTCAACTTTGTCAGCGCTGATGAAATCATCTGGAGCAACACACTGGTTGATGGGAACTGTACTACCCACTTCAGCATTTGCACAAGGTTGTAGATAAGATGTAGAAGTTGGGGTCGGTGTGGGGGGGGGGGGTTGTGGGATTGGTGATATAAATTAAATACTTTCCTTATTGAATTAGTTCCTTGAAATTGACTATGCTTACAGCCACAGCACTTGCTAAATGCACCTTCTTTGAGTTTGCCAAACTTTGTTCAAAATCAAATCTGTCAAGGCATTTTTCAGATTTTGGGTTACTTAGTTTTTATACTGCGAGGGTTTTGTTTACCCCTACATACTGATATATTGTTCTTTCTTAGTGGATATCTACTGCTCTAGATGTACCATCTTGCCAAATTTCAGTTAAAAGTGAAATAGGACTTTTGTTGAAGAATGAGTGAATGAGTCAGTTAAATCTGCATTATATACTGTATATAGATAACATGCTAACTGTATGTTTAATTATTTAAGTAACTTGGTACCCAATGTCCTGCTAATGACATTAAACTGCAACCGGCCCTGCAAGTGGTCCTTGGGGATTTGTGGCAAGATTGGAATTCCAGCCACCATAAAAACATCATGCAGCTCTGACATGGCAGACAGGACTCCTTTCTGCTCTCCGCGGTAGTAGCTCTGCAGCACCCGCCCAGAAGAAAGCTGCTTGCATTATGAAGGGGATGGGAAAAAGCACTTGAAAGCCTCATCCCGGAAGAGTCAAAACCACCAGAGAGCCAATGGGGTCAGGTCTGTTGGGGATAGGAACTGCTGTGATGCTAAGTCATTGCCGGCAGCACTTGAGACCTAATTAGAGGTGTCCCATCCGGGAAGGTGCATGGAACATCTTGTCTCTCTGACATGATGATCATCTTCCCCTGCTGCTGGAAGAGCTTCATAAACTAAGCATTTTAGTGGCAACGCTCACTGAGGTACACAGACCTGGAACTGGCCAGATCTCTGTAGGTGGGCACACCTTTTATTGGTCTGGTCGCTCTGATGGTTATCATACTCAAGGAGCAGCTGTTGCTGTTATGGATCGGCTCCTTCCAATGGTGTCTGATATCACTCCTTTCAATGAACGTATTATGAGACTCAGGTTAAGGCAGGTGTCTTGTCTGCTGTCTCAGTGTATGCACTGACAGCGGTGAGTGATGTCTTAATGAGGGAGACATTTTATTCGCAACTTTGCTCAGTAGTTGATAGCTGCCCAGCAAGATGACACTTCTCTGGTCATTGGTGACTTCGGTGCGACCACTGGCACAGATAGGGCTGACTATGAAGATTGTGTCAGTCCCCATGGATGTGGTGACCGTGGTGAAAGTGGTTCCATGTTTCTTGACTTTGCCAAAGGTCAAGGGGCTGCAGATCGTTGGTTCCAGTACCCAGAGCCACATTGTTGAACTTGGTAATCCAATACTGGTGGTGTGGTGAAGGAGATCAATCACATCCTCGTGGGCAGATGCAGGAGGCTCATACAGAACTGCTAAAATGCCCTCACACACCCTGAGGTAATGTTATTGTACATCTTTGATTTGACAATGTCAGCTTTTAAGACATCATACAGCCCTATTGAGTACAGGCTCAGAACCATGACAAACATGTAGAGCATTTACACTATACTACCATAACAATAAGAACCAAATCTTACATTTTCATGCGTGAGCACAAAGCTGGTTTGGTTTAATAGTGCATCATCCTAAATTCTGCCCTGAATGAAACTAGTGACATAGTTACATCAGTTTCATATGCAGTGTCATTGACTTGACAGTTCTATTTCAGCCACTGTATACATATACAGTAGTTCTGCTTAGTGTTAACTAAACACCTTTCAAAAATGTTTCTGAAAAGTCTACATAAATTGATTGACTAATTGGAATTGAATCAGTGCACATTTAGTACATTGATTTATTTGTATATACAGAGCATGTAGGTTTGGACTTCTCTATTCCTGCTTGCCACTGCATTAACATGATTTTCTTTGGTGACTGCTGCCAACAATGTAACATGTAGACCTCAGAGGCGTAAATACAGTATCTTAAATCTGATTACATTTTTATGGAAGAATTTAAAGTAATGAGGTAAAGCTTGAGTGCAAACATTCTGAACTGTAAAAGGAGGATCAGAAGGAGCTTTGCAGAAGCAAACATGTTGCTTGAGAGAACCTCATAAGCACTAAACTATTTTACCCTAGGGCTATTGAAACAGATCAAGCCACTATAATAAGCTGGGCCTTTTTGCTAGCCATTACAGAAAAGCCAGTGAACCATGGGAAGGAATACCAGAGAAACTGAAGAATTCCAAACAGTTTCATGACACAAGACATTGTTAATAGGCAAAATGACAAATGATCTTTAATTCATTGATCACTCATAGTTGTGTAATTGTATGATGTAATGTTAACTACACTAGAGAAACAAAGCAGCAATTGGATTAGTGATTGATTATCTTTTGGAAGGTGTCAAAAGACACTGTGCAACATTAAAAATATGCAAACATTTATAACATGTGTAGGAGACACATTAGTATTAGTGACATTAGGCAGATAGCCATGATTAAGAATAACTCATAACTGATGATAGGAAGAGGGATGATTTAAAGTCTTTCTAAGAAAACAGTTAAACAGCATAATCTGAAGAAATACCCCACATACCACCTTAATATAACTGAATTATTTAAGAAATATTTGTTTTGATTACAGACTATTACACATTAAACTGGTGTTTGTTAGTCTGCCAAGTGAGGCAGATGGCTTATGACAGGTTATTGTCTGGTCATGAGTTGACCGAAAAGGGGCATAAGGCTGAGCATTATCCTTTGACTATTGTTTCTTTAACTACTGTAATACAGTATAGACATATCTGGTATTAACATAAGACAATAACAACCTAAAGAAGAGGCACTGACAAAACTCAACTTCATACCAGGAGATTTCATACTTTATCTGTTGAGACTCCAAGAAATCGTCTCCTGTCTTTATGTATCACAAGTCCCACTGAGAAAAAAAAGAGTGCATAGTGGAGAAAGTTATACAAACACTAGCTGTGTAAGCCCATGCTGTAAAAAGCACGGGGTCCTAGAAACTATTGAAATCGTCAGAATAAAAACTGAAATGTAGAGATGTCAGGTAATTGAAAGGAACTACTCTGAGCGTCTCTCTCCTAGGAGGTTTCGTTTTGCCATCATTTGTGTATCAGCGGCTAAGCGACTATCTTTCTCCTGAGATTTCGTTTTGCCGATGTGTTGGCCTTGCTTGTGTATCCTTGTGGAGTATGGGTAAGGGCTCCACCTCCCTCTCACTTCCGGGCCAGACAGACACACACACTTCCACACGTAGACGTTTATATATAAGATACATGCATACATATATTCATACATGCACATATAAATACTTACATAAAGAGAATCACAGGTGTGGCTCATTAAGAGCCTTAGTAAACTTCATGCATTACTTCTGCATCTTCAGTCCCTGTCACACTCTAAATGTTATAATTTTGATCTTTAGTCCAAAAAAGAACTACATTGAGTTTAAACTGGTTTATTAGCAAAAACATTCAAAGCTAAATACGTTTAAAACTTCCAATACAAAAAAGAGTAGAGCAAAGAACTCTACAAACAAATAAGAGTCAAAATGTAAAAAAAAAAAAAAATAATGATAATACAAAATATCCAAGTTGCAAAAAACACTATAAAAATAAGAAAATGCCAAACAATGCAAAAGAGCAAACATACAAAAATTACTATGGACCAAAAGAGCAAAGAAATATTAAAAGCCATGATACAACTGCTAAAAAAGGCTAAGCAACACAAAAAGTCAAGATTCATGCTTAAGGAATACCAACCTATCTTTAGCTAACTGTACAGAAACAACATAAAAACATTTGGCAAAAAAAATGTTTTTCTTCCAGTAGAATCTTTTGTCTTTAAATATCACCTGCTTAGGGTCTTTAACTTTAGCAATCTTCTGAAAACTGAACAAAGAGTTTACATTTTGTGCATCAACCTTGACAGGATTTGACTTCCCTTGAGCAATAATCTAATATACGTCGTCTATTTAATTAACAAACCTTTGTCTGCTTGAATTTTATGAAACTGTCCTACCGAACATGACAATATCAAAATCTATCTCAATAATATAAGAATCTAAGCACATGAGAGACTATACTAATGACCCCTCATGACATTTTCTTATCTTTTATTTTATTCCCTGTCCAGATAACTCACCATCTTAAAATGCAGTTTTGTAAGATCACTCTGACCCTAATGTTTCCCATCTCCACAATTCATTGTTGGTTTGGATCCATGGCATATGTTTTTTTAAATATTTGTCTTATGATTTGCATTTTTCTATTATTCTAGTCATACAAGCCTAACCAATTTGTTTAGAAAGATCTTCTTCTCATTTACAATGCTGCCTTTTGTTGAAAATATTATCTACATACAAGTAATCAGTCACTCAGTGATAAACAAGGTTGCAGGTGTCTTCAAGAGCCTATCCCAGCTAGCATAGGGTGCAAGACAGTAACAAAACCTGGACAGGGCGCCAGCCCATTGCAGGGCAAACACACACACACACACACAGCCACCCCAACCATGCACTAGGGCCAATTTAGGAACACCAATTCACATAACCTGCATGTCTTTGGACTCTGGAAGGAAACCAGAGCCCCCAGAGGAAAGTCACATAGACAACTCCACGCACGGTGGACCCGGGATACAAACCCTGGTCTCCTTATTGTGAGGCAGCAGCGCTATCACTGTGCCACCCCATACAAGCAGTCTTCTAATTTATTTTTTTATTATACTTCTCATAACTTTTCATGGGACAAAAGTAAACCTAATTGGTGTGTACTTTATTTTCCTTCTTCTGCAGAAGAGTCACATTTGCAACTTTCCAGTCATTAGGTACTTCTCCCACCTAAAGTGATTATAGGAACATGCTTTTTAAAGTTTGTTAATAAAATATTTTACTTCTGGTAATATCGCATGAGGCCAGTGATTTTACTTGCCTTTATGGGGCAGGGAATCTGAAGTACATTTAACTTTTTAAGGACAAGTGACTCTGGATGAGGATATGCAGGCTTCCTCCGAATTATAAACAATTTTACAAAAAGTTACAAACAAAATAATCTATTACCATTTTTCATCTTATGAACCACAATGAAGCTGAACTGTCATGGTTATAAAGACAAACTGTGGAGGTATTTCTATTTGCATTTCCATTTGCTGCTAGCCCTAACACGTGATCTTCTTTGCAGTCATTCCAGTTACAACTCACTACTACAGCCTGCACAACAACAGTACACAGCTGGAAGTCTGAGGTAGTGCTGGATGTTGTTGATTCAGTATTCACATTCTCCGTCAGCAGCCTTATTAAACAATTTTTAATGAATGGAAATGTTTTATATGGGTTTATTTCGGTTACTGGTTTTATTATTAAACTGTAATTTTTAATGTATTTTGGTGTTATTTGAACAAAAAATTTTGTTTGTGTTTTGGAACCATAGAAAGATTATATTTTTTCCCTTTAAATTAAAGGTAATTATGTGTTCATTTAACATAAATTCAGTTAGGGTTTCAGGAAGAGGTTAGCTTAAACCATGTAACACCTGTACTTTTTAAAATAATTTGTTGACCAGTAAAATACAGATTACTAAAACATGCATTACTACATGTTATTCAAATGGAATAACCCTTCCTCTATCCATAAGAAAAGATACAGTATGGTGGTGGATTATGACTTTTTTTTCTTTGTTAGTTTTCTGTTCTGAAACATGACAGAATAATAGTTTCCCTCAGGAGGAAATGTATCTGATGACTTGAGTGGAAAAGAGCAGCAGACAGTGCCAGACGCATGGGAAGACAGAAAAGACTCATTCGTGTATGACAAAAAGTACTACTAAAAGGAACATTGTGGTTAATCTGCTAGAATCAATTTATTTGAGCCCTTTTTAAGTTTGCTTATTTTTAAAATATAATACATTTTTATAGTAGTACAAGTCAAGTAAAATGACACCTTTTATTAGCTAACTAAAAAGATTACAATATGCAAGCTTTCGAGGCAACTCAGGCCCCTTCTTCAGGCAAGATGCAATACAGAAACTGCAGTTCCCTGTGTTTATATAGACACTAGGACAAGAAACAACATTGGTAAATCTTTAAGTGAGAAATCTTAAATGTATGGTTGGATTCCTTATCATGATGCCTTTTCAGGATAAGGGTTTCCTTTTTGCATTTCGTTAAGAAAAAGATATTGCTGTCCATGTGCGCCAGTTTCTTCCACCGGGTCTTCAATTCCATGTAGTAGCGGTACATTTCGGTGTCTTGTATGACTGTAGTACTAGGGTATTGTACCTTGTAAGCCATTATGAATGTAGTGAGAAGTCAAGTAAAATGACACCATTTATTCGCTAACTAAAAAAGATTACAATATGCAAGCTTTCAAGGCAACCCAGGCCCCTTCTTCAGGCAAGATCTAATACAGAAACTGGAGTTTTGCATGCATTTTTATGAAATCATCATTGACTACAGAAAAAATGCAACTATGCAAGCAAAAAACCAAAATAAAAAAAAATCATATATTAAATACTATCTCATAAACTGATATCTTAACTTATGCATGTTTCTCTCTGTGGATTGTAGTCTTTAAAATGGCAATTGTTTCCTCAGACATTTTCATCTTCATATTTATTGAAACATAGAATTTCCTCAAACATTTTCATCTTCATATTTATTGAAACGTAGACTTTTACTTTTACTCCTCTACCAATACCTAAAACTGGAATATGTCTTGGAGTTTTCTGTATAATAACAGACTTTTTCTTACGAGTACTGAAAAATGTTTTGTTATCGATCAATCAAACTGTACGCACCAAACTGTACATGTGCAGTACTTGTCTCATTATGAAAATTAGCACAAGACCTGACAACAACAATAACTACATTTATTTATATAGCACATGTTCATACAAATAATAGCTCAAACTGCTTTACAAGATGAAATAAAAAAGAAGATAATATATAACATAAACAAACAAGATTAGGCAATAATATTATACAGTATGTAACAAAGAAAAGTGTAAGATCAGGTGGCCAATAGGACGGAAAAAACAATAAAAAAACTCCAGTTAGGCTGGAGAAAAAACAAAATCTGCAGGGGTTCCAAGGCCAAAAGACCACCCAGCCCCCATCGGGCATTCTGCCTAACATAAATGATCTAAATCAGTCCTCATGGTTTTCAGGCTTCACAAGGATGAATTTGATGATGATGGTCATGTGGACATCTGGGACACCTGCCATTCAATCCATAAACACAGGGGCAGTATGGTAGCTTGATCAGGTCGTGGTGGAGCACATTGCCACAACAGAAAAAACGGAAAAGGCAGCAGAGAATAGTACAGATTAGTGTGGAATTGCAGAACCCAGGGGAAAATGATCATTCAATGCCCATGTAGATTAATAGGGATACAACTAATATGTAGCTATGAAAAAGCCATTTTAAAATAATAGGTTTTTAGCAGTTTTTTTAAACTATTCTGGGATTAATAAAGTATCTATCTATCTATCTATCTATCTATCTATCTATCTATTCTACTGTATTAGCCTGGCGAATTTCTATTGGTAAAGTATTCCAAAATGTTGATGCATAAGAGCTAAAGGCCACCTTCACCACTTCTTTTCAGGTTGGCTCTTAGAATTTTAAGCAGACCTTCATTTGAAGATCTGATGTTATGACTTGGAGTGTAAGGGGATGGACATTCCCAAATAAAGGATGGGGGGAGATTATTTAAGACTTTGTAAACCATAGTATTTTAAAGTCATTTCTAAATAACATGGGTAGCCAATGTAACAACACTAAAACTGCTGAAATGTGCTAAGATTTTCTTTTTCTAGTTAAAGATTCTAGTTAAGGACTGTAACCAATTGATATCTTTCTTAAGTAGGCCTGTAAGGAGTGCATTACAGTAATTTAATCGACTGAAAACAAAAGCATAAACTAATTTTTTAGAGTCTTGTAAAGTTATAAAAGGTCTAACATTAGCTGTACTCCTTAAGTGAGCTACTAATGTTTATGTGCTTCACTATTTGCCACATCATTTGAGCTGAAATGGCCGAAACATTACACTAATAGTAGCTTGCTATTCTGTGACTATTACCATTTTTGGATATGTTTTAGAATTTTATTTGAATAAATGACATCTAGTATAATACAACATAAAAAAAAAAAAGTTCATCTTGATTATAAACAATCATTTCAAAGTCAGAAATGTTTTAATACCAGAGAAATCCACCACTTAAAATAGCTGTGCCTACTTCGAGTGCCAGTCATGGATAAGATTTCAACCAAGCCTTGGCCCAACCTCCAGGCATCTCATACTATGTGATGTGAATTAATCTGACTGTAATTATGCCTTCCAGTTACTATATTTGTGTGTATGTTTTCACTTAAATATACATGTAATTTTAATAATGGATTATGAAACACAAAATTAAATGAAAAAATAGAGTTAGTGGTTGTTTGTGGCTTGAAAGGATTTTCATGAATTTACTGAAAAATGATATTAGAATCAAGACCAGGATTTAACATCTCATCTGTCATTTAATTTACTGCCTGTTGAATAAACTTTGACACCTGAGCCTACATAAGGGTATGTAAGGTTGCTTTGGTAAAGTGATATTTTCAATATTCAGTATGAGCAAGGAGAAACAAGTCAAGAAACCAAAAAACAATAGCCTTTCTTGGATTTTCATGCGCTACACTGATGTTTTCAGTGATCTTTGATGGAATGGGAGTAAGATTATAGCATGCGCAGACTTCCCTCAGATGGTTTTCCTTGACTCATTGTCTCTTTTAGCATAATCCACACATTTCACTTTTATGATGCTCATCATTTATATCTCTCACAAGGAAAAGAGAAACAGACTCAGTCTTTGCTCCAGTTCTCTTATAAATCTTTAAATGTTCTCTTCTGTGAAGTTAATAAGAGCTCAGGCAGGAAATTTATGAAATTACAGAGGTGGTTTTTACATTGCCTTGTAATAAATTGTACAGTATCAGGATAAAATGTGCAAGACATCACACCTAGTCATACCCATAATGTTAGCATACAAGCTACTGCATGTAAAATGAAAAGCACAACATTTAATATCGGAATAAATTTTCATTCTTTCTATTTTGCCAACAGTTAGTACAGTCCAGAAAGCTGAAAACCTGCTCTTTAAAAGAACTGTGCCCTATCAGCAGTTGGGTGAATAATTTAGTTTAGTGTGGGTTAAGTGTTTAATAATTATTAGTGTTGAAAATGTTGTGTGAAAGTATATATTCGCTATTTATTTAAATCTAACAGAGGTGAAGGTTTATTTGTGTAGAGTGGTTCTTCAGGGCCAACTTTGGTCCCCTTGACATAACATGAGATGAAACTTTGTGCCCATTCATTTTTTCTTTTTTAGCAGTTGCTTTCCTGTCACTCTCTGTGGTTTTGCTTTTGTTTGTCATGTCGTGGTTGCCAAATCCATGTCATAATCACTCATGGGAACACAGCTTCTCATTGAGTTATGTGAGAATGTGTTTCTGTGGTTGATTTTTCTCTTTTAAGAGCTCAAGATGGCACAGCTGGATTGTCAGTTTTCCTGATCCTTTCGAATCACCGGGTGTTGTCTTCATGATGCTTTTTCAAGTTACATTAGAAAATGTGGTGTAATCATTAGTTACTCATCCATTTTAGTATATTCCTATATACTGTTCCTAAATATATTAATTTGACATGTTTTTGCAAAAATTTAAATTTTACACGATGCTCCAACAACTAACTCTACAGTACAGTATATATTCAATTTTCTGACAACAACTACATTTCTGTGGCAGTCCTGATGGCTTTCTACTTGTATGCTATGGTAAAGCCCCAAGCCTGTAGTTCATTCACAGTGAGAGTAACCTTGAAATCATCTGCAGCCCACCTCAGCAGGCACTGACTCAACAGTTCCTCATATCTCTCCACCTTTGCCTTGAAGGTTACAGAAGTGTTCTACTGAAAGTTTAAAAACATCAAATTTTTCTGCTACCAGCTAAAGCAAAGAAGAAAATCAGTAAATAGTGTAATACTATTCTAGGAGAAATGGGAATTGGTCTTATTGCAAGTGATATATTTGGAACAATTCATACTTACATTTATGTGGTTTAGCACTATTCAAAACTTGTTGCCTTAGAGCAGTTTTACATCACTGCAATGTAAAACAATTTAAGAAGAGCATAATGTAAAATATGATGTTGTGCAATACTAAACACCGCAAACATAAAGATAGTTCAAGCATAACAATACAAAGACATGAAAGATAGAAAATGTAAATAGACTCTACCCTAGAAAAAATATCTGAGTTTCAAAATCCAGAAGTCTGTTTCTTCTACATGCAACAAAGAGTCTCATATTGTGTATTATGTATATTAAAATGGGTGAATGGTCCTCATTGTCAAAGTCTTTTGGTGTGACATTTATATTGTTCAAGTGGCACAGACACTGACTTTATTTAGACATGTTTTGCACCAACAGCTATCAAATGCATATTTCAATAATACTAAAACATTTGAGCTTTAGGTAAACTTATTAGTTACATAAATGTATCAGCTACTTTTAAAATGGGATTTAGGTTCCTTAAGGAAAGTGCTATTAAGGAACAGAAAAGCAGCACAGTTTGTGGTCTCAATTACAATAGGGCACATTTCCCCAGCTCTTGCAGATGGCTTGCTTCTCATGAACAAGTCTAAAGAATATATAATAATATTGACTATACTAAGACAGCAACTAGATGTTAAACTACAGAAACTGAAGGCTTGCAGAGTGTGAAGCTACTATTTCAGTCATCTGTTAGGGTTCACTAGCAGAAACAAAAAATATAGTTTTGATTGCTAAAAGCAAGGAATATACCACTGAGAGTTGCTAAGTAATTTGACAAGGAGAGGAACCCCTTCAGTCCTGCTTACTAACCTGCAAATAGGAAGCTAAAGTGGTAGCCATGTGGTTGAGCCTGCAAGAGCTTGCTTCTGAATCTCCAGAAGTCAGAAATGAGTCCATGCCTAAATTAGGCTAGCTAAGTTAAAAAAGTTCCATCACAAAAACAGCATTCAGCTTTTCTACATGATGGAAAAAAGCAGACGACCTAACTACATTTCTCTGACTGAGTTAAGTCAAGTTTTGTATTCTAGCATTCATGGTATTGGTATCTTTAGGTTTCAGTCCAGGTATAGCTTTTGATTTGTAGTATTTTGATTTTGTAAATTAGATTTAAGATCTCTAGAATTTGTTACTGTATTTAACGCATTATAGTTTAAGTCAGTTATGAGTTTGTGCTAATTATGTTTTATTGAGACTTATTCTGTATTTTGTTCTTTTATTGTTAGTAAAGGATCCCTATTAATTTAGTAATTAATAACTGTTTGTTATTTAAGGGGTTTAGGGAGAGATTTTTGGGTTCCCTTGCCTTTCCTTCTGTCCGTTGCTTTGAGACTATAATTACAGCTGTTACGCTACAATTACTTGCCTAATTTGTTTGCATATTTTTTCTTGGGTCCTTGTGGGCCCTGCTTTACAACTAGAACACTGTAACTTTAACATACTGTAAACCTGAAGTCAGAAAATGTTAAAATGGCGGTCTCTTAAATTATTTGTTTGTCCTTGTAAATGTTATTTTTGTACTATTTAGACCAAAAATAGAAATTGTGACTCTGTTCACTTTGAATGGAATTATAGCACACAAACTGCTTCGTTTAGTTATCTTGATATTTAAGAGCTTTGTATTTAGTAACACAACCTTCAGACTGCAGCATATACCATACGAAAAACATTAGTAGGTATTATTCTTGAGTGCAGTTGGATGATTATTTCATGCTAAGGCCAAATGGGCTGCAACGACTGTGAACTGAAGGCAAACAAACTCAACTGGCTTCATTTATGATTCAGTGCTGATACCAAAAAACCCACATACCATGACGTAAGGTGTATATGTTTTAAATAACAGAATATTAGAATGCCCAAATCTTTTCTTGTTCAGCGTTCGGTAACATTTACATCAACCTTGATAAATCGCATTGACTATTTAACACAATCCTAACAGATCAAGAGGCAAAGTTGGAAAAAGGAAGATGGCATTAGCTACTTTTGAGTGCTCCCCTGCTCTTTGTTTGACATGGTTAAATAACTTAAAGGCATATTTAATAATTTTAGCAGTAGCTTCAAAGCAAAAAATATGAAATATTAACTTTGTTATTAATCTGTAAACAATACGTTGAATTATGATTCAAGCCATTGTTGTCTTGTAAAAAAGTAATACATCAGATTTAAGCAACACGTGTTAAGTGTTTCATGTGTAAACACAGAAAGCAGACTGAATGCCAAGAGCTGAAAGAATATCAACAGTGCCTTCAACAAAACAAGGAGAAATTAAACTACTGTCTAGCTTAAGACTTAAAGCATAATTATGGGGAATGATGCAGATCACAGCCTGATAACCAGGAGACATACCATGAAAACCCACATACAGAAGCCAAGATGGAATGACATGGTAGGCTTCCCACAAAACAATACAAGGAAAATACCTTTAGTAGCAAAATTTACCATAACAAGTAAACATGTATACAAAATCATAGACAGAAAGCAATAAACTATAGCTTAAGGCCCTGTGAGCTGCCAAGCTCCCCAGCGGATCCTGTTAACATTGTAATCTTAAGTAAATGAATGTATCATTACACACATTCTACAGCAGGTAAACTTACAAATAAACAAGCAGTGGCATAACTTGTGGGCAGGAGGATTACTTACCTTTGATCCTTCTCAAAGATCAGACAGCTGCTGTATACTATACATTATGTACTGTTGACCGCTTTATTTTTTTTACTATTAAAAAATATTTTTGGATAGAACCAATTAATTGTTACAGAGATGTCAGTCAACCACCTTCTTGCTTTCTGAGGAAGATACAGATTATACAGTTAATGTAGGGCTTTGATCTAACAGATCGAAACAGAGTTGTTATGGTAGATCTATAATTATCTTTGAAAGATTGCCATGACAGAACTGGAGTACTGAAACCTTCAAGAAATTCAAAGACCACTGGAAATGTAGAAGGCTGATGTTGTACAGTATATCTAAAATTTAGATGTCACTTCGAAAGGGCTAAACCAAAAATCAAAAAATGGTTTCTGTTTTCTTTGACAGCTCAGTTGAATTTCTTCTCTTAAACTGGAGATGAGCTTTTTGCTGGTGAAGTAAAGCTCAGGTAAGGAAACTCTTTTGACCTTGCATCGCCCGCATGGTGTCATTGTATGAAATCCATATACTGTATCAATGCATAGTAATGATACACATAATGCCCTGTTGGCATGATGAACAAGATGCTATAGGAATACAAATTAATAATCAAACATTTTCTAAGTGACCCCTTAGGAAAAATAAAGTTGGCAAGATATCCAATACATACACAATGATAATCCTGCCAATTTAGGACCGGCTACTGGTTCTAATTTGTGTCTTACACTAGGCCCAAGTACAAAATAGATCAGATATGAAACATGAAACTTTAATCAGTTCTTATCTGCAATATTGAATAACCAGGATGTTCATGGCACTGACCTTTTTTACCATTTGGTAATGACATCACACACCATGCAGTTCCGGTTATCCATGCATAGAAACACTGTAGCAACAAAGACAAAATGCTGGTTTCTTCAAAATCCCTATAGCAAAGAAATACGCAAGTCTGGAAAAAAATAAACATAAACCCAGATCATAACAGGCAATTATTTTACAAAAAAAATAGATCAAGATACAAAAGAATAATATACAAAACAAAAAAGGGACAATTTATGAGAAACATACAAAGGAGAAATAACAATTATCACAGAGTTCAAAAATACAAAAAACCCAAATTTACAAAAAAGGACAAAAAATTCTTGAATGCCAAAATATTTTAGACCTAAACCAAAACTGTGAATATCCCGAATACATATACTGTATTAATACAAGAAAACTTAATGAAAAACATTTACAAAATAATAGAATTAAAAACAATTAGTTCACCATAACAAAAAAGAAATTTACAAACACAAAGAAAATAAACAGAAAGCATCAAACAAAACTAAAGCCAATGATGGAGTCCCAACAAAACAATGACACTTAGATATGAGACCAGAGAGTGAAATGTCGCTTCTTCACCCTTGGCAGGCAGCATAAGGCTTAAAATGATGGAAGATCCTGTCATACACGTGGACAAAGAAGCGTTCTTATGGGGCTGAACTGGAGAAGAAATTATGGCACCACTACTAACTTTTTGTTCCACCTGGTGTAAGAAAACCTGGAGAACTGCTGACATCATTTCTCCATTGGTAAATATCATACCTCTTTCACACCAGGAGATATAAAATCAAGAGATCACCTTTAAAGGAAATCAGAGCTCTGAGCCTCTAAAGCATTTTTCCCTCTTTATTTATAATAAGGACTATATCAGAATAGTGTCCATCTATCCATTTATTTTCTATTCCAGGTCATTGTCACAGAATGTCAGTGCCGGTCCTGGAAGCAACAGTCAGCAAGTAGGAAACAACTCTGGACTGGGTGACAGCCCAAAGGAAAAACTTGAGTGCGCATAAACACAATAGGCCCATTTAGAGTCATCAATTGATCTAATGGTCAAATCTTTACAAGAAAAGTTGAGTTGGTGGCACAATGGTAGTGCTGCTGCTTTGTATTAAGGAGATCATGGGTTTGCATCATGGTCCTCTCTGTGTGGTAGAACTTTGAGAAGTGAAAAAAGTGCTATATAAATGTAAAAATTATTATTATTATTATTTATTATTAAATCTTTCAGGAAAAACATGTAAACATGTGCATAATGCACATAGGCAGTTCCATGAATCTGAACCCTAGACTCTGGAGCCATGCTGTCTTTTAATATTGGTAACGATACATAGCTAATGCATTACTGAAAACTTTAAAAACGCTAATATCTATCAACTAGTTTCACACAGCATGCAGTTCATGTTGCAGTGTAATAATGCTTTGCATAATTAATAAGTTAAATTATTCCCCACTTACTGTCCTGGGGGGAAGCAAAATGTCTTCACAATTGTAACATCATAATTATTATTGTATTTCTACATGCACAGCACTTCTCTTTTGTAGAGAAGGTTTATTTTAATCTTTTCTTTTCCAAGAGTAACCATTTAATCCAATGGGTATCAAAAGCTTTACTTCAAAATACAAATTTACTTTCACTGTTCATTTTTGAAATAATGCGCAGTTTATTTTTCCCCCAGTAAGAAGATTAACCTTAAGAAGCATCCAAAATGGTGACTTATCTGACAGACTGACATCAGCTTCAAAAGCTCATATTTCTCTTTTCAAAAGAATGAAAGCTCTCACAATAAAGACATTTAGAGAAATATTCAACAGCAATATAAAAACTGTTTTTCTTGGCTGAACTTCATGGTTTAAGGTAATATGGGAGAGAGCAGGGCTGATGGTTAGATGTGAGTTGGCATCATGGCATTTTCATAGCAACCAGAAAAAAAAAGGAAAATAGCCAGTACCTACTTTATATAGATTTCTCAAATTACAATAAATAAATAAATACATTTTAAAGTAATCACAATGAGTTTATGAAGTTTTTTTTAGTTCCTGCATTTTTAGCTATTTAAAAATAGTGCTCATGTGGTTTACATTATTTAATATCAATTGATCGCTATGAAAAAGGGAAAAATCCTACATAATTAGTAAAATTTAACAAGTGCATATTCAGAAGATAATGTTCACAACATACAGAAGAAGGGGATCTATAACTTAGAAATGTAAACCATGAATGAAGACAGCAATTAAATTATTATTCACAATTTCCCTGTGCATGAATCTGATTAGGGCTAAACAGCCAAAACATTGTTTTTGATATATTTGATATCTTTGTCAGTGAGGAATTATTCTTTACTAGCTGTGTAAGCCTGTGCTGTAAAAAGCCCGTGGTCCTAGAAACTATTGAAATTGTCAGAACAAAAATTGAAATGTAAAGATGTCAGGTAATTGAAAGGAACTACTCTGGGCATTTTTCTCCTAGGAGGTTTCGTTTTGCCAACGTGCTCGCATTGTTTGTTCATTAGCGGATGGAGGAAAAGTAAAAGAGATACCATTTTGCCGTTGTTAGCGGCTAAGCGACGTTGTCTTTCTTCTGAGGTTTCATTTAGCTGACGTGCTGGCCTCGCTTGTGTTATTAGCGGCTAAGCAAGTTTTCTGTTTCCTCGGAGGCGGAGCCCTTACCCCGACTCCTCACTTCTGGACCGGACAGACACATACACACACACACACTTCCACGCATAGACATTTATATATAAGATGTATTTTTTTTGTTATATAAAATTTGCTTAAAAAATAGCAAACAAACAAAGACTGGGGATCAAATTTGGACTCGTGTATTGCTGTGAAGCCAGAAGACTTGGAAAAACAGTAGTGCATTGGCAAGTTAAGTGTGCTTTTGGTGCTCATCAGTTATAACTGATGATATCTTGCTGTGTCTTCAGGGCTATAAAGTTTGGAAATTGGAAGGAGTGGTAATGGAAGCATGTCAGTGAGGGAGAGGGGATGGGGGCTCGCTGCTTCTCTCCTGAGTTGTTCTTCTCTTGACTGGAAAGGTAAAGTACAGACAAGTAATTTGCAATGCAATCTCAAAATCAAAAAATTGGTTTCTGATACGCTTGTGCGGAAGTAAACGGTAAAAGACCAATTTATTTTTGTAAACATTTTAATAAAGCTATGAACAACTGCTACATGTAAGATTATTTGAACACAGGGAATTAGCACCTGTTTAGGAGTTGAGAGCACAGAGACAACTGTAAACAGTACATCAGATAACCTGATTTATAATTATTATTAAATAACATAAGTTGTGTATTTTAATACATTCCTATATATCAAGATGCTGGAGAGTGGCAACATGTTTTGCAAGTTATAATTTCAGTGTACTCTGTAGACATGGTTCTTCTGATGCAACTATCAGTCCCACTCAGTGTTGCCAGGTATGTGGTTTCCTGCCCAGATGGTCTCTTTTGATTGGTTTTCTTGGGGAAAGGGGGCTTTTATGAGTTGCATTTTTTGGCTTCTTTAAAAAAAAAAAAGTAATTTGGTCAATTTTTCAAATTTGAAAAAAAAAAATCTGCTACAGTTGGATTAAGCTCTGTTTGCATAATGTTACACATTTTAGGCCTGAAATTGCAGGAAAACAATAGAAATCTGGTTGCGTCCTTAACCTATTCAGTCAGGTCACAGACATCTAAACCCTATAGTATAGCAGGTCAGTTTATTTGCAAGTTAAAGCCAATATAAGGAAATGCAAAAGAAAACTAAAGGTCCATTAAACAGCCAAACATCTAATGGGCACAATTAACTGACAAAGAAGGAAAATAATAAGGTATAGAAAAAGAAAGAAAAAAATTACCTGTTAATTAGTGCCAGTACCGGTCTGGGCCAAATATTCAGAAAGATACTACAAAGACTGAGAAAAAGAAAAAAAAATTATAGAAAAACCTTCAGTTTTAATTAAAAATTTAAATTTCCAACATGTTGAAAAACATAGACTGTTAAGTACTTTTAGCGCATGGTAATTTTTCATAAGTTGCTAACTTTTGCTTGAAAGTTGGAACTGCTGTAAAAGTAAGTAGTAACCAGTTTATGTTTTTACATTAATAGATTCACTAGTCTCAGTACCTGTCAAATGCAGGTACTACAAAAATGTAAAAATATCTACTATCTCTTGCCTGTGTGTACCTTCAGCATCTTTCTTCTGTATTCGCATGTGTCTAAACCTCTCTTCACTGGTGCTCCCTTTCTCAAGTGTGTTCCCATAAAGCCTACTTCTCAGATCCTGTTATTTTCAAGGCTCCTTTCTCGCCTCCTGTCCAGTTTTATACTTTCCATCTTTATTCCTCCGCGTGCCTATCACACATGCACTTCCACTTCCAAAGGTAAACTGACCAATCAGATTGCTCTAACAGACTGAACACACAAACCTGAGTGTTTTATTATATAGTAGAATCTGTCATGATTGTCTGCTGTACAAGGTAGAATAAAATTCTTACTTGCTTGTGCTAAACAACATGCAATACGTTATGACTTAGTGAGCTGCACACATGGTGTAAGAGAGATATCCCCCCACCCCCCGATGCTAAAATGAACTGTGGTATCCAGCATCTTTTCATTTGAATGTTGTGTACCGATATAAGTAGCATGCCAATGCTGTCCATTTCAATTGGAGGGTATTTGTGTATTTTAAGGTGATTTTAGGTTATAATTCCAAGTAATATCTGGAAAGCCCGGTCCCACTTGATAGGTTTAGGTCAGTGACAGTGACAGCATTAGATGTGCAGATGATGTGGTACAGAAATAAAATTTGCTTGAAGAGTAATTCAGACTTGCAATGAGTAAGATCTTAATTGGTCATGAGTGCAGGGAAGATTCTTACAAGTGACATTGTCATGACTGTAATAAAGAAGGTGTCACTGGACAAAATATGGTTATCAACAGTCTTGGAAACAGATCACTTATGAAACAGACTGACAAAAACCTATAACTTGAGACTTGAGCAGAATAACAACAGGGCTACAGTCAGTTAGCTTAGAATAAAAGTGGTGCTTAAAGAGTCATATCAGAATGCTCAGCCGGTTCTGCCTTATAAAATGGATACAGCCAGCGTAAGTTCTGTTCATCTGTGGCACTCAGTCAATGTGAATAGATTTATGTTATGTTGCATTGTGTAAAAGCAACTTATTGGATTTGCCTTGCAGTAGATTTCCTTTCCTATCTCCCAACTCCAAGACTGAGGTGATATAATGTTTTAGAAGTCCCAGGTCAGGGAATCCCAAAGAAAAAATCAGCTTGAGTGAATTTTTTATACTTATGAGCTGCTGCACTGAATCTGGAATTTAAAAACACTAATAACTGAAAAAGGCATGGCATTATTGCAACAGTTTATTTATTTTGATCAGTTTTGGTTGAGAGAACAATTGTAAGTGTAATAAAGTGTATTTGTATCCGTTGCACGATGTTGTTGAGATTAGAGTTAGAGCTGGACCAGGAAGTGTATAGAAAGATGAATTATACTTCATGCATGGCGTACAATTTAAAAAAAAAATATATATGTATATGTCCAACTTGAGCTGACCGTCTAATGTACTCATTTCTAATCCTATCCATCCTCGTCACACCCAGTGCAAATCTTAGCATCTTTAACTCTGCTACCTCCTGCTTTCTTGTCAGTGCCACCGTCTCCAACCCATATAACATAGCTGGTCTCACTACCGTCCTTCTTTATGTAGAACTTTGCAGAGCGTCTAAAGAATTTGGAAATAATTCATCAATATTATTCTAAAATAAGCAAACATATTTTAGAATAACACTGATGAATTATTTCCAGATTCTTTAGAAGCTCTGCAAAGTTCTACATAAAGAAAACTTAATTTTTTCTAGTTTTAGGTTATAAAAGATTTAGGTTTCCCATTAAGATAAGGAGGTTGAATTAGGATTCTTCCAGATAAGCAAGATTAGTTAATATTTACAGAATATAATGTAGGAACAAATGTTTTTTCCATCAAGACACCGACGATAGAGAACATTTTTAACATGCCAGAAAGAAAATGTGAAGAGTGTATTCAATCGAGGAATTGGTAGTGGTGAATAGAAGAAGACAATATTTGCGCAGTTTAACGCAAGTTTTGAAGTGCTCATACTCTGAATTAAATCAGCCTTCAGCAGTCTGTGTCTCCTATGCTACAATTGTTTAAGGATCATTATTATTATTATAATTGCTGTTATTGTTGGATTATTATCTATGTTGTAGCATATAATTTATTGCAGATCCTCCCAAATGCCCCACCCAAACTACTCCCCCAACTGTGAGTCAGTGCCCATGAAAACTTGATTCCGAAATTCAACATGCTAGTTTGGTCATCATCAAGACCTTTTAACACTTTTTCAATTCTAAGTGGAACTCCATGTTCTTTTGTCAGAACTATTCAATAAATGAATACAAACACTCAAAGTGAACGAACAGTTGGGTTATAATCAATCCAAACAGAAGTTAAAAGCTGTTGCCCAGAGCATTAGTAATACTTATGTAATCTGTAATTTATTCTTTGTGTTCTTTGTATAGTCTCACATGGATATATACTTCTTACAAATTGTGTCAGTATATTTATGGAAATTATCCTGATCACTGCCCCTTTACTTATTAAAAATGGCTTCGAACTTTATCTAATTAAAATTTCACAACACACTAAAAGAATAAACTTGAGTGAAAACATACTTTTTAGCCTTTGGTTTTTCAGTTTAAAAAAAAGTGTTTGCACAAAATGTCACTTTTTACACAGTAGGCATGCATTGTCATAGTTTTTGCAGATTCTACTTCAGCTCATTTCTTAAAATATGTCCCCCACATTGTAGTATCACATACCACATACTCGCCTCCCACACACCACAACACACAATTACAACCTGAAAATGATCCAGCTTTATTTCTTTCTACTGGTAGGGCATATTTTTATGAGTTTGCATTTTAATGGAAACACAACCTGTATCCCTTTTTCTTTCATGGCTGCTGTTCTATAACAAAGTGGAAGTGTTTCCATTTGATTGATCTGGGAATGGCCTGAAGTGCATGCTACTGTATTTTCAACAATCACACTCCATTTCTTTTTTTGTAATTATGCTATTGATAATATTGTGGAGACTGGCTTGGACACAGACAGGCAGACACGCTCATGTCACCCAACACACGTTTATTATACATATTTACACAGTCCAAGTGCCACAAACCTCAATCTTCCCCAAAGTCCAGGCCAACCACTCTGCCTCTTCAGACCACCTCCATCTCTCTTTCTATCACCTTGTCCTGCTTCCACCCGACTCCAGCTTCGAATGAAGGGAGGCGGCCCCTTTTATCCATACCTGGATGTGCTCCAGGTGTGCACTGGCAGTCCCGTGGACACGCCCCAGTGTGGCGGAAATGCCGGCTGTCCTCCTGGAATCACTCCGGGTGTTCCGTCTCTTCTTCCCCCCAGCACTTCCTGGTGTGGCGGAAGTACTGGGGTCCAAGGTCCTTCAGGCAGGGGGACGCCCCCTGGCGGTGACCACGGGCCCCTACAGGGTTGGGCTTCCAAGCCCTGTAACCGTGGCCCCCAATACAACCAGGGCGGACGCCCCCTCATGGTCTGGAGGAGGAATGAGCCCTCCTCCTGTCTTCCTGGGCGTCCCAGCCGGGCATGAGCCCCATCCGGTTGCCACAATATATATGTCTATGCTGTAGGCAAGAAATCATTTTGTTATTTTTGTTCCCTATTACACTAACAATATCTGATTAAATGAAAGTACTGACAAACAAAGGTGTTGACTTCATCACCATGAAATGTAGATAAAAACCTATATAACAGCCAAACATTTCTTTTTTCAACTGCAGTAAGAAAATAAATTAATCTGTAAAGCGCAGTAAAAGGAGGCCCACACACATGATAATTTGCATCAGATTCTTCAAGTTCTAATAAATAAATGCAAACTATTTTTAGAAATCTTAATTTTCAGAAGAGGAATTTGAACACAGTTGTTTTTGAAAGGCTAAAGAAGAAAGCCAAGAGTTATGAAATGAAGAGAAAAAAAGATAGAAGTAGTTTATAAGAAATGAATCCAAAAGAATGATGGAAAGGCCTGAAGAAAGCTGCCAGTAGCTGAAATTAGTGTTGTACACAAACACTATGAACTCTCCAAATGTCAGGAACTTCAGCATGAACTGTAAAAAGGGGGGCAAAGGCATTTTTATCTGAACAAGTCAAAGCAGAAATAGGCTTTCTAGTCCAGAAAATGGTTTTGAAATAACAAGAGCAAAATTTAAAACTTGCTGATGGAATTCACTGATGTAGCAGGGGTTAAGCAAAAGCAAAAAATCCTGTGTGACCTTAGCACCACTTTCTCTTTTGTAAATGCATTACTTTTATTGCCTTTACTTGCTGTTTTTTGTGCTGTTCACTTTTGCCCTGTGTGAAAAAATGCAAAAATAAGCCTCCAATAAATCCAAAAATAAAGGTAATAAAGGTAAAATAAAGGGTTGTGGTGCTACAGGTGACTCTGGTTAATGGTATATTTTGTTTAAAAATGTTTGTGATTTTTGCTTTTTTACATGAATGTTTTTCCCTTCAGCTGCTGTTTTTTCACTTCATTCTGCATTAAAACATGGGATTAAAATTTTTTCTCTGCCATCACCTTAAACTACAAGGGTTACATGACATTAAAAAATTTGAATTTTTGGGTGGATTATTCCTTTACGTATACCGTAAGCATCTGATAATAAAATGTCACCATTTAGACCAGAATGGTATGAAAAGTAGTTGTTCTAAATTAGCTGTTGGGTGGATCTCTCTTTGAGTGTCCAATTTTGTTTACATCTCAAAGATGGTTAATTAGATTGCAATCTGGTGCCTGTCAGTTCACTGGTATATTTTTGACCCATTCAAATCTTTTCTAACCTTGTTTCACAAGGCACTGTTTTTCTGAAAACTCTTGTTCACAGATTTGGGCTAAGCTACCATGAATGGATGCACCATTTTGACAATTATTTTGAAATATCTTGAGCATTCAGACATGGCTCTTTGTTGCCTAAAAAATCTAGAATTGACTTTAAAATCTTACTATTTATGTATTAGACTCTACGTGGTAGAGTCCCAGAATACATTGCTGAATTACTGTGCCCATACAATAATATAGGATCATTTCAAATCTTCAAGTCTTCAAATCAAAGGTTGTTGGTTACACCAAGGATAAGGTTAATATAACAATAATAATAATAATTCTTTACATTTATATAGCACTTTTTTCATTACTCAAAGTGTTTGATATTAAAGAGGGACTGTTCTCTTTTTTTTGGAATGGAGATTTAGCAGAATCAGTATTTTTAGGAGGAAATCTGAAAAAATATTTGTATTTACTAGTCTTTACTGTTCCTGGATGCATTTACTAATTAATATTTTTTTTTTTTTACTATATTGTTGTGTTTTGTGTGTGTGTTCCCCATTTTTACTATTGTATTAATCTTTCTTTTTTGGTAAAGCACATTGTTATTATGTTTTCATTATGACCACTTCCTCCCAGAATGAATAAACAAAAAGTCATATTAACAGACCAGAGGCCAGATGCATAAAGCCGTACGTAGAATTCACACTAAAACATGGCATACGGACAAAAATAGAAATGTGCATATGCACAAAAAATCCAGATGCATAAATCTGTGCATACGCCAACTTCCACGTTCTTTCACTCCATAAATCCTGGTCAGTGTGAAAAGTAACGCATATGTACGCGCCTGTTATCCTACCCCGTTTCCTCCCAGAATTACGCCTCTTTGAATAGGCAAACCAATATAAATAGCCCTTAAGTTCAGAGTTCTGTGAAAAAATAATGGCAAAAGCACAGGGAAAATTAGAAGAATTTCAGCGAATACCAAGTGGAGGCAAGGAAAAACTTACTATTTGTTGGTTTAAACAGTGGTATAAACAACAAAAGGAAGTTGATCGAGTGACAGAGTATCGGAGAAACTCAAAAGCTCAAGTTCACAAAATTGCACAGTGACTGAAATAAAAAAGAAGTTGTCAGATATCAAAGTCACCATGAAAAGGTGAGTCGTAGCCCACCGTCTGAGTGTCATATGGAAGCTTATTAGGGTACAGAGAAAAGAAAAAAAAAATAGGGACACAGTGCGGAAAAAAGCTTGAAATGCCAACTGTAATCTTGAAATTTGCACTTTAATTACGTAGTTTATTTTGTCATTAAAGTAGAATGTCATAAACTTCATCTTAAAATTTACTAGTTTCTCAAATCCCATTGTAACTAAAGTAGCACGTTAAATGCTTTGTTTTGTATGTGTTCTTCTGTGTGCTCTATGTGTATGAATCACTACTGCACAGCTGCACAGACGTTACATTCATGATATCACAGCTCGCTGAACATATTAAGTACTAAGATATATACTTGATATCATTTTCAATTATTATTAGGAGTTAAAGCATATATTAAACATGGGAACATGGTGGTGCAGTGATAATGACGAGCTGGTGCTCCATCCAGAGATTGTTCCAGCCTTACGCAAGATACCTCTGTGCGTGACCTTCGATGAAATAATTTATTGCAGCAGTACTGTCTCTTTCAAACCTACTTACCCCCAATTCCTGTCTTTACTTTTCTTTCTCCAAGTAACTAATTGCCACACAATCAGCTCTGTAATAGACGTAAAGCAATCTGTAAGCTGAGAATGCCGATTCTTCAAAACTTTTAAGGAACATTGAAATATTTTTGTAGTATATGTTTAATTGTTCTATCCATCTATCTATCCAGGTTCGCGCCAGCCCCAGCAAGAATACAGCGCAAGGCAGGAACAATCCCTGAACTGGGTGCCAGCTCATCACTACTGCTGTCCACCGTGTCCTCACATGTTTAATTATTGACAATATAGATTATTTAAATGATGTTAAAATTTTATCTGTATAATGTAATAAACATACTGTGCTGCATTTCATCTTAAAAATGATATCGTCATCATATGTAAATACGCACTTTATAAAGTGGTTCAGGTTGTGCAATTTTATAACTGTATCGTAAGTTTACAGTAAGGTAATTGTTCTTATAAGTACAAACAGTGTCCAGTGGGTGTGTTGTATAAGACCACTATGGGAATTTTCTGAGTAACCACTTGTGCCGTCTTACTACTTTTTTTAAGTTCACAAGAATTTCTGGTCAGCATTTTTGGGGGAAAAGTGAGTTTGCTGTTGATTTGCTGCATGATTCACACCAAAAAATAAAGTTAAGTTGTATTTTTTCTTTTTGAAGATAATGTGCAAATTAAACCTATTAAATGTTGATCACAATGTTCCATATACAATTCTACCACAAAAATGCAATTTCTGCATGATTCAGTTATTATTTTTATTTCATATTAATGAAGGAAGTGAAAGGTCATCAAAACTGATATAATTCACACAGCAGCCTTTTCTACAAATTGTGCCACTGGAAACACTTTGAAGGGTGTTCATGTGAAATCCTGTCCAACTTCTAGCAAATGAAGCGTATGCAGCATAAGCATAAGCCTACAGTTTTCAAAAAACTATCTTTAATTTAGCTCTTAGCACAAGTCGTGTTGGTCTTAGTAAACAGTCATCAACGGTGTTTTCTGACTACAAGACCATCACTGGTTGGATATTTTTTGAGAAGCATCATGTTCTTGAAAAATCTAATAATGGCATGATAAAACCCAGCAGGATTTCACTTCCTAATATAACACTGCTGACATTTCTTTCACCAACCACTATTTTCTGTGTAGAGCCACTTAAATGATTAGTTTTGTGCATTCTCTCACTTAATTGCGCACATGTAGTCATTTGGTACATCTTTATATTCCTTGTGAAGAAGAACTAGGAGTCCTACGAACTCTTTACTGCTGTCAGGCATATAGTCCATGTGAAACTGCATGAAGAATTTTAAGCTCCTTTGTACCCGTGTTCCATGGAATACATGCAACAACAAGATTTATTTAAGCTGTATAACACACTTGTGAAGCCCCACTTGGAATTCCATGTGCAAATGTGTCCTCCATATTTTAAGAAGGATATAACAGTGCAGAAACTAGACAAATGGAAACTACACATTTTGAGAAATAAGGGAACGATTTTGGAATTTCATGTTCTTCACTGGGCGGCACGGTGGCGCAGTGGGTAGCGCTGCTGCCTCGTGGTTGGGAGATCTGGGGACCTGGGTTCGCTTCCCGGGTCCTCCCTGCGTGGAGTTTTTGCATGTTCTCCCCGTGTCTGCGTGGGTTTCCTCCGGGCGCTCTGGTTTCCTCCCACAGTCCAAAGACATGCAGGTTAGGTGGATTGGCGATTCTAAATTGGCCCTAGTGTGTGCTTGGTGTGTTTGTGTGTGTCCTGAGGTGGGTTGGCACCCTGCCCGGGATTGGTTCCTGCCTTGTGCCCTGTGTTGGCTGGGATTGGCTCCAGCAGACCCCCGTGACCCAGTGTTCGGATTCAGCGGATTGGAAAATGGATGGATGTTCTTCACTTATGCAAGCTGAAAACAAGATGTACTGTAATATTGTTTTTAATTGCATGTAAGTTTCTTTCACCAGATTTGACGGCCAGCTCAAACCCGACTATAAAAAACCCAGGAACAGGTAGAAGACCATTTGGCCGAGATCTCCAGGACTGTGACTTTGTTTTTGATTTTCTCTTTTACAATTTTATTTTCCTCCGTTGTCAACTGGCAATAATTAATCAACTAACTAATGGTCTAATATTGTTTTACATTTATCTTTAATTATTTTGTATCTTTTTCTCTATGTATTTTAACAAATCTGTACTTTTATGTGTACTAGTCCTGTATTTACTAATCTGTACTTGTATTTGAACTGATAATTATTCCCAGCACTCTGCACCTGCACTCAGTGAAGAATGCTACACAAAAAATAGGTTGTATTTGTTGTTGTTACAATATAATAGAGGGATAAAGTTAATTTTATGCATTTTTATACTACTTTTTAACTTGCAAGAGTCACAGGGAGCTACAGAACAGTTTTTATATTCATTTCATACATTATTGGAATCATCAATGACATACTATTGGAGTTTGTCACTTTCTCCTATTCATATAGTTCTTAAACCTGTTGTTGCATTATAGGCTTTGTCCTAAAAAGAGTGAGCACTTTAGATTTTTTAAGAAAAGGATTAGTGCTTACATGAGTTCAGGCAAAATGCCCAAGAACTGCGTGACTGAGCTGAAATTCTGTTCTACTGTATGTTCATTTTTTTTTCATGATACCCAGAGACCACTTGGCGACGGGGAAGCCATTTTCACCCATTTTAAACAAATAACTCCATTTTGTGTCAAGGTTGCAGGTCAAATGCCATCTTTGTAGTGTTTGTTTTAACAAACAAGCCCAATGGAAGATAGATTAGCCTAATTTTTCAACGAGAATTTTAAAAGTACTGTGTAACCTTTCAAACTATAACCTTGGAGCTCCTCCAAACTTTAATATTTGCATAGTAGTAGATAGGTAATATATAATACTACTTGAAACACATTAAGAACCATCATGAGCTTTCTTACATATCCTGTGTAAACTTTTCAATAGCTCCCATCCGCACCTTCCTTCAACTCCCTCTTCCATGGTTACTTTTACCAATGACTGTGAGTAGGTGGAACACATTAATTATTTTCTTTAATTTAAAACAGCTCAGTAGCAATAGTGTCATAAAAGAAAAAGATGCAAGCAAAAATGCAATATTTACTTGTAAGGCAAGTGGGCAAATCTGTGGGCTTTACAGCATAGTTAAATAATGGCAGTAGTACAATAAAAATGCAATGTAGTTTTCAAGCGCAGTACCTAATCCATTCATTGCTGTAATAAAAGGCCAGAGAAAGCAGGGAGCACCCTTAGGATTGATGGGGTTAGAGAAGCTTAATGGCTTAGGGAGGGACAAGCTGTCTCCAATTCGGCTAATTGCAGGTCATCCACGGGTGCCTAATTGCAATGGAGGTGTCTTTCCAGCAACAGTGGTGTCATATTTGACAACCTGTGATGATGTAACTATCTTATAACACAATACTGGCACATCATTTGTGAAAGGCAGGTTCTCACCAAAAGAAAAAAAATCTGCAGTGGCCAGTCCAGACCTGTGTTTCCAAATCCCAGTAAGCATGACCAAAATAATTTAGGAAAGTGAATTCCAATGTCAAGGGAAAAAAGAACCCCCAAATACAAATAGGCAAATGTGTAATATGTCACAATCAACACTGAACAAATGAGACTAGCAGAGCAATGGCTTGACCTTCTTTTACCTGAAATAGCCATGTGATACGCATGGGTTAGTAAAAGCAGTGTTTGTAAAATTACCCCTGCTTATCAACAAATTTTATATGCAGCTATGAGTGAGCATTGAAATGTTTTCTTTTCCGAGTCTCCTGGATTCTGTCTTCTTTGTACTCTTGCTTTGTACAATGCTTTTAAAGAAATCTGTAATTAACCATCCGTGTTCTGAATCCTGCTTATTTAAAAAATAGGTAGAAGCCAGAAACTATGTATGGAAGGAATTCTATTCTATCCAGGGGCAAGCTCACAATAGTCAGTATCTTTCCCATCTACTGTACTATATCCATTTCCAAATCAGCTTAATACAAATTCATGATTGAGAAATTCTGGAGCCTATCTGACCCAAAAGAGTGCAAACAGAAACTAGCAACATATGGAATGTTTTCACATTTCCAGAGTAATTCACACAAGGCCAATTTAAGGTTACCAATTAAATGTAAACCTTCAGAATGAGGCAGGAAAATGTCAGTATCCAGAAAAAGAAATATGTGGATATTGCAAACTGTTAGCACTGCCTCCTGGAGCACTATATGAACTTTTATTATCATGCAGTAATGTCCAGTCTAAAGAATTACCATGATTGAATGCAGGGCCGTTTAACAGCAGCAATAGGGCCCAGGGCAAAGCAGTGCACTGAGGGCCCCTACCTACACAATTACTCACAGGAATAAAAATGTAAATGGTCGATAAAATTAAACATATATTTATTGTATTGGTACTTCCAACAAAATCAGTGTTTAAAGATTAAAAAAAACATGCTGTACAGCAAAGGTTAATCAACACAAATGTTTTAAACAATATAACATGAAAACACAAAAATTTCTATATATAAATGATACTCAGATGGTAAAACAGCACAGTATGAAATTACTACGAATTATTTATTATTAATCAAGTGTTCAACACAAACATTTGCAAAATTTCTTTGCAGAGAATTGAGTTGAAGTGACGTTAACATATACGCTTTTACGTTATGTAGTGCGTGAGATCCATACACATATAGTACATGTGCGTGAGGTTGCAGAGGTGACTGTGATATTAAATCAGAGCCAAATGCCAATGTCCACTTGTAACACAATAACAAATATTTATAGTTTGTTATAGTATAGTATTTACTTATTGACAGCAAGTCACAACATACATAGATTAGCATGGGGCCCCTATGCTAGTAGGCCGCCTGGGCAATTGCCCAGTTTGCTCATTCGTTAAGACGGCCCTGCTTGCATACTGTAACAAAACAGTACCAAATGGAGTAGCACAAATTTGATGATTGATTTAATGAAGACATAAAAAAGATTTTGATGTTACACTGTGACTTACTTGGTTTTCTGTTCAACCTCCAGCACCTAACCTGAACCATGATCAATAGCTGCCTCTATCTCCACCTTTTCTGGATGTCAGCATTTATAAAGAGTGACACGACCAAATAGGTCCAGTGAACACTGCACAGCGCTGTTGCCCAATGTACAAACTTCTTTGTTTTTTTTTTCTTTCTTTCCTGATAGAACCAATAGGTGGGTCTATCAAGCTGGTACTCAAATATTGTTTGACATCTCTTTTGTAGATACTTGATGCTATGTACAGTATATGGTGGATACCAAACATTTTCACAACCTTATTCAAACATTTGTTGATGTAACGTCTGAAATCAGAAAAAAATCAGGTTTAATCAGATTTAATAATAACAATATTTGAGTGAAAATTAAATAGATGTTATATTGTTAAGTAACACAACCAAGTGAGATTCCTGCAATCATTGGCTTTTCTGGATTCAGAGGAGCTAGTTGTGGTGGCTTGGGGATATAGTAAAGCTGCTCCTTAGGCACCTAACAATTGGAGGTGTACCAGACATGACCACCAGAATAGGACCAAGGGGTGGACCTAAGACACACTAGAGCAGTGGTTTTCAAAGTGTGGTCATCAAGCATGAGATAAATGGACTAGAGGCTGACAATCATCAGGGCAAAGTGACTTTTGAATCATTCAGATAAATTAGTAAGTCATGTACAGACTTAAGCATTTATTTGTAACAATCAAGGGTACTATCCAATATCAGCACTGCTAAATATACATAGACACATGAGAAATTAAACTACACATCTAACTCTCTCTCTCTATCTCTCTCTCTTTCTCTCCATCTCTTACTTGTGCAACACCTTTTCAACATCTCTCCCCAGTCTAGTCGATCTTAGTCATTTTGTAGGTCTCTCTCCTAAGCTTGCTTTGATGTCAGCCTGGAGATATCAAGTCTGGATAAGGCGAATCGGTACTAACCAGCTGTTAACTAGTCTTCATGGCCAAGGTAATATCATGGATCTTTGGCTATAATCTGTGACTCTGAAATGCAAATCCGGCCACGTTGTATTTATTATTATTTTTCATATAAATGCCTTTCGTAAAGTAAATTTAGGAAATGTGACACAGAATTATGCTAACAGGCAACAGTCACAGTCAAGTGATTCATGATTAGATTTAAGTTTTGCAAAGTGGTTGTGATGCAGTGGCATTGGGCAGTACAATGGGATATGAGCAAGAGGGTGAGCTCACTTGATGTCACCACGAGGCTGTCTACTTAAATAATTCAGAAGCAGTGTTAGCTCAAGATGATAAGAAACTGCTTCTGAGAGGCGTTGTAATCCAGACATTGCCAGGTTCATGGATTTCCACCAGCAGTTACTACAATGCAAATCTGTGAACAGAGATGGCTTGTGCTGTGAGTCCTCAGCAATACAGTGCTCCTTGGTCTAAAACACTAAGTAACACTGCATTAGTGAGATTATATCTCATGACTGGCCTGAGAGCATCTGGAAATTCACCTGAAGAAGGTGGAGGGTGAAGGGTAAAGTGAAATTAAAATGATAATGATAAATTAAAGTTAAAAATAAAAATCTTTTCCATTGCTTGATTAAATAAGTGTCCATACATTTCAGATAATACTTTATGAAAGTGCCTTTTGCTTTAATCACAGCAGTAAATCTGTTTCACTAAGTCTATAACATCCTGGGGATGCAGACATTTAATATTTAGTGTATATGGAATCCATGAAGCTTGCACAACCCTTGAAGTGTAAGATATCTAAGAAGGATTCCATGCTGTTGGGTGAGGTAAAGGATCAACTCCCTAATGGGTGGGTAAGAGAGCACTGGGCTTTTTTCCATGGCCTCTTTTTAATATAGACAGCATTGGCAAAGTTTCTTTGGCTATGAAATGCATGATGACACCTACCTTCCAGAAGGAACTGAAGCTTCTTTTCAGGTCTCTGTGGCCTTTCTTTCTGTCTGATTATTGAGCCAGACACCCTTTAGCACCAAAGGTGAAATGTCTGTTTTCTTTCTTTTCTTTTTAACATCTTGTTCACTAGGTTGTTTTCAGAGAATTCTCTTCCTAGACAAACCCGCCCCATACAAATATTTTAAAAACTCTTCTGAGGTTTCTAAACTCTTTTTGGACTCCCCCCAACGGAATGACACACCAAAGAACATCCTGTAGAATGATTGCCGCGTCTGTGGAAGACTTCTTATCCGTTGCAGAGGCAACCGCAAGGTCACAGTGCTGCAGCAGCTCACTGCGGAAGCAAATCCGAGCTGATTGCAGTCACGCTATAAGTGTCTGTCGTCGATGGGTGATGCAAGGAACATTATAAATGCAGGGAACAGTATTACTTGGCCACTAACTTGGCCACTAACCTGGCTGACTACTGTGTCTGTGTATAGGAGAGTGGTAGATCCCGCTACAATAAATAATTGTGCTGTTCCTGTTTCAAGCTGAATAAAGCTGGCCCTGCTAAAGTACTGAGACTCAGCCTCATGTTTTGGGGTGCAAGACAGTGACTCACGCATCACACTCTACTTAAATGAATTATCCATCCACCCATTATCCAACCCGCTATATCCTACAGTTTCACTGTGTGGTTTAACGGGTCCACGGCTCCCGTTCTAAGGCCAGTTTTAAAATAAATAAACGCAGCGTTCGCAGCTTGGTGAGAGGGCATGGTAGTTGTGTGGCTGAAGATTCGCGATGTGGGCGTTTCTCACCTAACTGCACAGGTGAAAAACCACCCGCATCCATAATTGTTCCTGGGGCTGCTGATTTGCCACAGCTGCCATGCCCTCTTGATAAATAGAAGCATGAGTTGGCTAAGGAAAGGGAAAAGAGACTGAACGAAACGGAGGTTGCAGGAGAAGGCAGGAAGCAGGAGGAGAAAGTCGGTGCGGGAGAGCGAGCAAGTGCAGGCTCGCGTGCAGCTGTACAGGTAGCTTGGGTGTTAGGCCGACACTAAGGAGTAGCAGTAGTTATTGCTCCCGCAGAGTTGATTGTGAAGGGTGGGAGTGACCAGAAGGCGGATGACTCTCCGCATAAGGCCATGGAAGGCAGCGGGAGTCGGGACTTGGGGTGTGTATTCCCCAGCGTGGGCGCCCTGGTTGTTGAGGAACCCAAGTCGCTGTCAGAAGGAGCCTACCGGAGCCAAGAGTCGGTGAGGCGGTCTGAACAGCAGAAGTAGGCAATGAGAAGGTCAGCTGCATTCCCTATTGAGAAGTCCAGACTGGGGAAGTAGGGGAGCCGCCAAGTAAAGACACCGGGCTTTGTGTTGTGTTGTTAAAAGACTGCTTCCTATATTTTAACCTCGTTGTTTTAAAGACTTTTTTTCTATTGTTTTAACCTCCACGTTTTCACTTTTGTTTTATGGATTATTTATTTAAGGAAGACTCTTTATGAAGCACTACACTTATTTATTTGGACATTGTTTTGTTGTTGTTTTTAATAAAAGCACTTGGCACTTTTATACACCATCCCCCTTGCTCCATTGTTGTTGCCTCTCTGCCTAGCTCATCGGTAGCATTACCAACGGTGACGGGTTCAAGGGCTCCCGGACAGAAGATGGGAGTATGCACGAACCCGCATCATCACACATGGGGGTCTGCTGGAGCCAATCCCAGCCATTACAGGGCGCAAGGCAGGAAACAAACCCTGGGCAGGGTGCCAGCCCACCGCAAGGCACGCACACCAGGGACAATTTAGAATCGCCAATGCACCTAACCTGCATGACTTTGGACTCTGGGAGGAAACCAGAGTACCCAGAGGAAACCCACGCAGACCACAGGGAGAACATGCAAACTCCACGCAGGTAGGACCCGGGAAGCGAACCTGGGTCCCCTAACTGCAAGGCAGCAGCACTACCCACTGCGCCACCGTGCCGTCCCTAAATGAATTAAGTAATGCAAAATAATCATGAAATAAATTTGTTTATTTGCACAATTTGCCTGATGTTAGTGAAGTCAACATCCATTAAAAATTTGTTCCGACTTTTGTGAATACCTGAATGTCCAAATGAGAGTGTACAGTATGTAAAGCAGGTGACCTTAGTCTGCCCCTTAATTGGTTGCTTCAGATTGTTTCCAGAGACCCAGCTCTCTGCACCCCAGACACTCTCACATTTCTTGGCAGCGAATTAGTATTGTTTTAGGCTTTTTTAATCTAATCTGATTGGACAGTCATTGACACACTATTTCCTGTTCACATCAAATGTTCACACTTCACTCCCACCATTAATGTAACTACAGATGAGCAAGCACAACTTTTAGGAGATGGCAACTTCAAGTGGAACTTCAGAAATCAAAGAAAAGTTGATTATTTCTTTAATGAAACACCCCTTCATAAATCGTTCACTTGAGGAAAAAAAGAAGATAAAGGAGCTTAGGCTGAACTGACCTGACTTAAGAATCCAGCAGCAGGCAAGTGATCAAGGATGAGTTTACACACAGCCTTTTTCCCACTCTTCTTATGACAAATGGAGTTGGCAAACTGGATGTGGTGTTAGTAATGCCGTTTTGTTCTTTCTCTGTTTGTTGTTCAGTGTCCATACTGAAGAGATGTGGAGAGTGATGGCGGTATGAGACCTAAAACATCTTTTTGAAAAATGCAAGTGGCTTGAAGGTAGCAACAGTCATCTAGATTATAGCATGAGGCTAAATTTTTTGTTAGGTTTTAGCATTGCTGAACAGGTAGAAGAAGGATACAGGATTGTCATTATAAGGCACAATGAAGAGGTGACCAAAAATGACATATCCTATCCAGAATAACAGACTGTGTGAAATATTGTGCAGCATCTGAATTGCCTTTGCGAGGCCATAATGACAGCAAGAGCTCCGATAAGCCGGGATTTTTCCATGGGTTGGATCTTGTTGCCTCTCTTAATGGAGTGTTGAAAGAGCACCTTGAGAATGCCACTGTATTTAAGGGAACTTCAAAAACTGTACAGAAAGAAATTTAGGGCTGTATGTTGTATAGTGTGAGAGATGAAATTATCAAAGAAGCCAAGAGCAGTGTTTTTTTAACAATCCAGGCAGATCAGACAATGGATATTACCACATACTCTCAACTTGTGCTTGTGCTGTGCTACATTGATGACAAAAACAACTTGCAGGAAAGATTTTTTTGGGTTCATCCTAAGGCAGTCGGCTACAGTAGAGGCAGAGGATCAAAAAGCTAAGCTACTCTTCCAGGCATATGAGGGAGGCAATGTGATGAGGGGTGTCACAGCAGGTGCTCAGAGAAAAATGCAAGATGTGTACAAAATATCCACTACATTCACCTGATGCAACAGGTCACGTCTCACATATCCAAAGTAAGAATTTGGGTGTTTATGTTGTAGAAATCAGTTACAATCCATCTTATACTGAAGTGCAATATTTAAATTTGTGGCATTTGTCATCTCTACATTTTTTTGTTTTTCATTGCATTGACGTATCAATCACAGCAAAATGTTAAAAATGAATAATTAAATTAAGTTAATTAAACACATGCAACACACTGAGACAGACACATAAAACAACCATGGAACCATGTGCAACTATGGCATTTTCGAGTTCATTCCTGTGCTTTTCTAGATTTATTTTAATATCTGTGCCATTTTATCATCTCTACATATTTTTATTTGTTTATTCTTCTCTCTGTAGGTCTGTGATACCATACTGGGACACACTAGGGAATGCTTCTCTTTCAAAAACCACCTTGTGAGTGGCACTTTGTTGCAAGGAGAAAGGTTTGAATCATACAACTAGACAATTCCTGAAGATGCACTGAAAAACACTGTGAAGGCCAGCCCACTGCTGAATAGAACAACAACAACATTTATTTATATAGCACATTTTCATACAAAAAGTAGCTCAAAGTGCTTTACATAATGAAGAAAAGAAAAATAAAAGGCAAAATAAGAAATTAAAATAAGACAACATTAGTTAACATAGAAAAGGAGTAAGGTCCGATGGCCAGGGTGCAAGCTAAAGTAAGCTAAAAAAAAAATCTACAGCAAGGAAGAGTTCAAAGCTTGTCGTGGTGCAGTGAACCTTTTCCAATTGTTTATGGAGAATAATGTTAAATTGTCACTCTCCTGAAGATTCTAATAACCACACCAATGACCACATGCTTCTTAAAACCTTTCTCAGAAACATCATGACTCAGGAAATGCTGAATGCATTAACCATGCTGTCAATAGAATAGAGACTGGTGACTGAAATTACTACATTTAAGAGAAATTTTAAGGCATGAAGGAGAGCAGGACAAAATCTATGTTCAGGTACTGCTACTGGGCAGTGTGTATGCAACATTACAGTTTTAGTGTGTGGTTTTTTCTTTTTATTTCTCCTCAGCTGTGACGTGCTGCTTCAATTTGTCCCCCAAAACACTATGCCCCTGCTCCAATTTTTATCACCAGCTGCCACTGAGGTATTCCATTTACTAACGAACAGCAGAGTGGTAGCTCAATAGGTAATCGTATAATGGTGATAAAGATGACTGCATTTCATCAGCTGTTAGTATCCTTGTTATACTGAGTATCAAGCAAACATGTCATATTTGATTATCTTCTTATGCTTTGCTTAACAATCAGAAGACATTGCAGAGAGGTATTTGCCATGAGCTTATCAGTATATCTATTTATGCAGCAGTATCTACCATCACTCCCTGGAATTGGTGAAATAACAATGAACATCAGAGCAGAATGCACATTATGGAAAAAAAATCCGGAGACAGTCTCCTGCATGTTTTATTTTCTGCCAGATTTCAGGCAGCAGCGTTATTCTCTTTTGACGGAGTTAAAATTAAAAGGTGTCTGATGAATAATGTAAAAAAAATTATGAAAAACTGTGACAGTAACAAAACAAAATATGAACAATAAAGCCATTACCAATTTAGAATACAGAAATATTAATTAGTTAAAAATAAATCATACTAAGTTATAAAGCACATCTGGGAAAAACCAGACACACTGTGTGTTAAGTATAGTCTTGCCATTAATATCAATAGACAGAAGTTCTAAGGACCGAACAAAACAGTGATTTTCTGGTGTCTGTTTCCACAAGGATAGCTATCTGAACAAGTGAATCAAACATTAATAACCATAATAAGTTGAGGTAGATGTGCTTGTCACATGCTCACGTTACATTTGAAACAGCTTCAGCTTTAGATGATGAATTCATATTCAAAAAAAAGGTTGACCCTGGGAGAAGGAGACATAGTGAAAAGGAAAAGGGTAATATTGAGTTAGTTAAAAGTCATATCCAAAAGAGCAGAAAAATAGCCAAACGCTGCTAAAATCTTTAGGCAAAATTCTTGATAATTATAATTAAAAAAAATGAACTGAGCATAGCGGCAAAGAAAGTAATCTGTTTAAATGATGAGGAAGATGAGCTTGAAGAAACCGCAAGTGACAGCCATTTAATGAGTCAGGAGGTGGGGAAGGAGAAATATTGAATGGCGTTAGTGCGTCCAAATGTGTGACAATAGGCATCTTTAAAAGTAAAACATGACAATGATTAAATTGTTAATAAGTAAATAGAACTCGACACAAGATTCAATAACTGCCTACTTGCAAATTCACATTGATTTAATAAGGCCACATCCACACTACTACATTTTCATTTAAAAAAATATAATTTTTAAACAAAACAATATCCATGAACACTAAAATTTTCATATTAGTTACAAAAGTATCTATGTTCCTCACTGCAATGACTGAAAATGCATATGACATACTGTAGATTTTGACCAACTGGACATGTATGCATTGCTAGAGAAATCCCTGAAGGAGAAATAATGCCATCAGCCACAGGATTTATCCCAAAACTGCAGGCAAAGAAAATCCTCTAGATTAAAATATGTTTTTTTTCCAAGAAGGGTGACCAGTCAGGGAATGAGACATTGTAGTAATCCAGATCAAATTACGGATAAGCATAAACAAATCAGAGCACGACCACAGTCTGCACTTACAAAACTTTTAAGTTTTCACCCATGAATATTGCAATGTCAAGCTGGTGTTTTCAGAAAAGAGTGGACAAAAGGAGAAAATGGAAACTAACGTGTGTTTTTAAACAAAAATTTAATAGTGTGGACATAATCTAAGAAGAAGTAATACATTTTCTGAATTATGCACTGTCCCAACAGCACCTTCTAGTGGCTGCCCCAAAGACCCCACCAGTGCTGACCAGAACTACAACTCCCTCTCAGCACTGCGGCTGTCTAAACCAGGGTATTGCCAATGAGTGGACTTGGGGAATACATGGCTCTGGGAGGCAGTGACCCCTGGCTCTTCCATTGTGTTGTCCTTACTGGGAAAGGGCATGCATACCATACCAGCTGGAACACCCATCCATTAACCTTCTCCATCGATCATGAGGGCATCCCAACTGGGTAACCAGTTATCCATCCCAGCTGGTTTGCCAGACCATCCTTGTCTTCCATCACACTGTCATTCACATTACTACAGAGGATTACAGAACATTTTTTAACAATATGACATGCTGCATATTTTCCACATGAAGACATATTAAAATGCACATTACAGTGTATTCTTCACAGGAAAACTCACTGTACAGTTAATGTTACCAACCTGCCAACCTCGCCATTAGCTAGCAACCACCTTATCCTAGTTGAGAATATGCAAACTGGCAGTGAATTTTTTTTTAAATTGGAGTTCATTACCATATATACTTGCGGATAAGTCGGGACTTGATTTTACTGTATAATTTCTGGTATTTTATAATGTCGGCCATATAAGTCGAATGCAGAAAGCTCACGCTATTGGTCCAAGAGATTATGATATGCTAATGTCAACCTGAGAGAGTAACCACAGAGCACTCTGCCTTTTTTTTCTATGTATTGTGCCTACATGACCACACGGTAATACCCAAACTATTCTGAAGTGATGTTTGCACTGTTTTGTCTTTTTTGTATCTCACACCCTCATACACCTTTAGAGCATCCCTTATCTATGATGGAGCGTTTGATCAGAAGAAAATATGAAGCTGGTTTTAAATTAAAAGTTGTTGAAGTAGCGAAAGAAATTGGTAACTGCGCTACTGCAACAAAATTTAATGTGTCTGAGAAACTGGTGCGAGATTGGAGGAAGCAAGAAGATGTAAAAAAAAAAATTAAGCATCGCATTTTTGAACGGGCGTATAAGTCGGGGTCTGATTTTATGATTGATTTTTTGGGTTTCAAGACCCAACTTATATGTGAGTATATACGGTATTTAAATATTGACAGATGCATGTGGAATTAACGTGTGAAATCTCTTCCAGATTTGAACTAAACACCATTCTTCTTGTGTAAATGGCATGAATGTATCTAGAAGTGAAACTACATTTATTTCATTGTTTTGTGAAGCTTAACTCCAAGTTTCACTGTGAATTCAATTTTGTGCAAACCGTTTTACTGATCACTTATATTTGGAATGGAAGAGGAGAAACATATTTCAGCACTGGGGGACAAATAATATCATCATTGTTGTGGCACCTGGGTGTCTCTTCGATAAGTTGGATTATATCGTACTAGCCAACCCACGACGTAACATACGCCGCATAATTATGTATTGATGGGTGAACACTTGCTGAACGACACAGTTGTCCAAATGGGGTGGGTTTGTGGATACCACAGTGAATGAATGAAAAGATGGACCTCTGGAGAGAGCAACATACAATTGTCCGTGACTGAAAGCGGGATCATCTGTGAAGATGGAGGCCATGCTGGTGAAAGTTACTTCGTCGGTAGGGATAAGTTTCAGCACTTGTTCATTAAGGTGTAGCGATTCTTCGTTGTTGACGCTTAATATAGCTTGCATACTGAGTTGTTCCGGAGTCACAGTTGAGAAACACTTTTTTAATGTCTTTTAAGCACAGGGAAAAAAATTAACATGTGAAACATCCGTAATGTAATAAGCCACCAAGAAAAGTAACATTGCAACAATGCACGCTATGATCCGATCGCTGTAAACAGAAATGAAAACAAAATCAAGGCCGGTGCATTCTTTAACTGCCTTGTAGCGCAATGGTAGTTCTACTGTTTTGCAGTAAGGAGACTGTGGAAGATTTTGGGTTCGCTTCCCGGTTTCTCCCTGTGTTGATAGCGCTTTGAATACTGAAAACACTGGTATATCAATGTAATGAAGTATTATTATTCTTATGCGTCCAGCGCTCTCTCTCTTGCGCGACTGTATGCGTGTGTGTGTCGCTCGCTCTCTCTTGCTCGCTGCACGTGTTCCTGCAGTCATACCAGTAAGTGAATGAAAAGATGGAACTCTGGAGAGAGCAACATACAACTGTCCGTGACTGAAAACTGGTTTTGGCAGATACATGCACATCTTTTTGAAAGTTTGGCCCTGTGCCTTATCAATTGTCATTGCAAAGGCAAATCTAACAGGAAATTGTCTTCGTGTTAAAGTAAAAGGCAAATTATCCGCGACAAACAAACTGTTTTACACGCTGCATACCAACCCGCGGTGTAGTATACGCCGCATAATCATGTTTTTTAAGCAGAGGGAAAAAATGAACATTTGCAAAATCCGTAATGCCGCTTTCAGTAAGTACAATGCACACGCGTTTAATTTGTCAGCCACTTTTTGCCAGCCGTTTTTTCTGGTTTGGGCTGCTTTTGCAGGGTTACCGCTTGTGCATATTAAATCTTGAAATCCTTTGAGTAACTAATTAACTAACTAATACCCACCCACCCAGCTTGTGAGAAAAAAATGTGCCCGTTCTTTCATCATTTTGTTGCAGCCTATCAAAGACTTGCTGATCATGTTTTCTACAGTAGAGTCAATATACAGTGGAACCTCGGTTCACGACCATAATTCGTTCCAAACCTCTGGTCGTAAACCGATTTGGTCGTGAACCGAAGCAATTTCCCCCATAGGATTGTATGTAAATACAATTAATCCATTCCAGACAATACGAACTGTATGTAAATATATTTTTTTAAAGATTTTTAAGCACAAATATAGTTAATCATTACACAATAGAATGCACAGTGTAATAGTAAAAACATAACATAATAACACTGACATAAACACCCAGGCTCCCTGCTCAGCTGCATGCTCTCTCTCTCTCAGCAGCACGCGAGCCTCCCCAGCCCCCCCCCCCCCCCCCCCCCCTCTCTCTCAGCAGCACGCGAGCCCCCTCCCCCTCTGTCTCTCAGAAGCACACGAGCCCTCCCTCTCTCTGTAACATTGCAGCAGTTGTATAAACACTTTTTTTTAAAATGAGTTTTAAGCACAGGGGGAAAAAAGGAACATTTGAACAAATCCGAACTTTATTTAAAAGCCAACCAAGATAGTAACATTGCAGGAGTTCACCATTTTTAATCAGGTGACTGACAGTAGTGGAGTCAGGCACAGAGAAGGTCAGCTGCTGAGAAAGCGTCTCGACTGTTGCAGGGCGGTGAAGCAGGTGAGACGCTAATGAAAAAGAGGCACAGGGCTTATTGGTTTTTAAAGACTGCTTCCTTCATTGTGTTTTAACCTCAGTTTTAAAGGATTGCTTGGCTCTCTCTGTCGCGCTGCCTGTGTGTGCATGGCTCTCTCTCTCGGGCTGCCTGTGTGTGCTTCTGTCTCTCTCTGGCGCTGCCTCTGTGTGAACCAAGGTTCCACTGAGGTTGACTAATGAAAAGTTAACGTGGCTCAGAGCTGCATGTGGACTGTGGCACAGACAAACAGAAATGACAGCATGTTTTCCGAGGCGTCGTGTCTGAGTTGGTGGGCGTGGCTCTGCGAGTTGTCGTTGTATCCAATGGTCTTAGAGTTGGTGGGCGTGGCTCCTTCCTGCGTGCGCCATGGGTGTCTTACTTGTCGGCAGCTTAGTGAATCCACGCCCCTTCCGGCGTGCTTTCCATGGGTGGCTACTTGTCTTCCGGCTTAGTGAATTATATATATAGATATTAGTGTGTCTTGAATTGTAGTTACTGGTAATGAGTTATACCTTGAGTTTCATACTACGTGTCTAGCTTTAAAAAAACATTTTCTATTTCTCTGGTAAATGGAAAGGCAGTTTAATAACAATATGTGGATGATTACACCCAGGAAACAACCCCACATAACCTATTGCTTCATGTGTGATAACTAATTCATTTAGCATCAGTCAGGCTTCCAATTTCATAATGTTGCTTTCATTTTTTCAGGTCCATTAAATATATTTACACAATCCTGTACTTTGTAGTTTTACTTAAATATACTTTTTGATAAATATTTGATAACCTTGACCAATTGCCTAGGAACATGTTTTCATCAGAGAGTGGTGCACAAGGTTTAGAGGCTACTGCTTGAAAATTTTATCTTAAAAGTGGCCTTGTCATTTAGCTCTACAAAGAGTGCTAGTTGAGTAAGCTTCTTGATCACTTTTACTTGAAATTGGGGGTGCTTATAACCTACCATTCCAACTCTATCCCCCCTTCTATTATAGCATATAGAAAACTTGTATCTTAAATTAGGGCCTTTATCACTCCTAATCCTGTGCCTATAGTGCTCCTGTTATTCCTTGTCAAAGTGTGTAACAGGCAGTGTAGGCAGCAGGATAGAGAGAAATGCTACATAAAGAAAAAGTCGCTTCACAAGCTAAATCTGTGGCTTGTTAGTGGAGATTTTCCCTAGCTGCACTGGTGGCTTTCAATCCCAACATCCTGGGTTTGCATCTCCTCTTCGCCATCTCTGGGAGAACAACACAAGGAAGACTGTGAGTATTGACTTGGATGATTTCTCACCTGTGGATCTTGGTAACTTCTTCAGATTCACTCAGCAAGGGGGAGAATGTAAGAGGCGGCATGTGTGGAGAAGCTATGAGAGAGAGCCACTGGACCAGGGATGGCTGAATGTGCCCTGTGATGGAACACTGACCTGTTTGCTGTTGGCTTATGACTTGTGCCCAGTGCTGCTGATTCCCTGTTGGAATAAAAAGTTTCAGAAAATGAATGACTTAGTTAATGAATTAATTCATAAGGCATCATGTATTCAAAATAAAAAGTAGTCTTTATTTTGCTTACATTCATTCAGATGTGTCCCTACACACTTAAGACAGAAACAATAAAACCAGCAAATTAAAATTATTTACATTGATGGGTAGGTTTAGCAGTCGACTACAAATGCAGGAGATTTGTTATTAAGAACAAAATAAGGTGGATAACGGTAATGACAACATCAGTCATCAGTATTTGGTTATGGATTTTTCCAGAAGATTTAAACCTGTTTAAGCAGGACAGAAAACTCAAAGTAAACAGGGATGAAGACTAAAGGTGTGTCTAAATTAAGAATTTTAATTGAAAGAAAGAAAGAAAGAAAGAAAGAAAGAAAGAAAGAAAGAAAGAAAGAAAGAAAGAAAGAAAGAAAGAAAGAATTTCTTAAAAATGCAGAAGCACATTAACACTATGTTTCTTTTCGGACAACTACATAAAGGGATTCTTTCTGGAATTCCAGGCTCTTTCTGTGGCCAAAGATGTTGGACAGTGGGTTGAGAGGTCAAGGAGGTGAGTTTGCTAAGACTCCAGCTGGAAACTCAAACTGTTTGCGCATTGTGTCAGGGGGAAATGGCAAAGCTTTTGGGAGAGTCTCTTTTCTCATAGCACTTGAACACCTAACAATAGAAAAAGAAATGGGTCCTTCTGGTACGCTCTCTGTTCTCCTGTGGTGTTTGTTCTTTTCTCACATTGTCCAGCCGCATGCCACTAGATCCTCATCCCTAATAAAAACCTGTTTGAAGCTCTGGACATACACAAGGTCTGCCCTGAAAGACACTGCTCTTATTGTGTTTGTAAAAGCAAACTTGCACATTGGGTCTACATTTTTTTTACTGTAACAGTCGCTCAGCAGCCCAGGATTATTTAAAGAACAATCAAAGGATAGTAGTGAAAAAGATTACCTATTTGAGAGGAGAAATCCAAGTGATTGCTGAGTAGAAAACTATTTCATACTTAGGTGGCAATTTTTGCATAAGCCTTAAGCTGTGCATAAGTAAATACAGGATGAGGCGAAAGGTATCGCCAAACAGCACCAGCAAATAATCACTAACGTTTTGTGTAGCTAAGAAAACAGGGCTTGGGAATGCAAGTGCGATTCATCATGGCTGTGAGATTCGAATTGCACTCTTTAAAGTTTAACAGCCAATTTAAAAGCATGAGAATCCCTTTGCTTGGCCTACTTGAGCCACAGTCCACTTTGGAGTTTTTCACGGCCCTTTGTGACGTGCACAACTTGAAAGTGCTTTTAATGTCCAAGGAAGGACAACAAAACAAAGAACAAAATCAAATGGGCTGCTTTGAAACCTGATTTGGCTTAAAACTGGAAGAGCAATTAAGAAAAGAAATTCCAATGCCAATATGGCTAGAGAGATTCTTTTCTTTCTTAACAGAATCAGACTTTTACTTCATAATAATAATCACAGATTTCTGAAATATATTATATTATATTATATTATATTATATTATATTATATTATATTATACATTGTCTTTGGAGAACGTCATCCAAACGTAGCCACTATGATCAGGCTGTTCCTGAATGATTTCCTATCTTTGCTACCTAAATGTAAGTTTTTCTGCTGAACGTATCCATCCATCCATCCATTTTCCAACCCGCTGAATCCGAATATTATATTATATTATATTATATTATATTATATTATATTATATTATATTATATTATATTATATTATATTATATTATACATATCTTTTGGAGTATGAAATCCAGAAACAGCTACCATGATCACGCTGTTTTAGTATATTTAACTTTTCTCATTTCCATTATTGAATGTTTCATGATGAACTTGTATTATAAACCAAAGACCTGTGTGTGTGTGTGTGTGTGTGTGTGTATTGAGCAGTCTGCTTTGCTCACGCTCTACCACAGCCACTAGATGGCACATGCATTCATTTTTAATATTTTTTCGCTGCTTCCGTGCACTTCACTACGAAAGGCCTATGTGCAGCAAACACCACCACGCAATAACAATGTAGTGCTAATGACACAGATGAACAGACACAACGTTGAAAGGAAGCAAACACTGTGGCTCAACAATGTGCAAGAGAAACACATCAGCAATGGAGGGCAAGGCTTGAAGTTTTCACAAAAACATTGTCTCTTTGGAGGTATTTTCTCAAGACAAAGACAAATACGATTCATATGCCAGCTAAGATAATGTATTGTCAGTGCCTTCTTACAAAAGCCAGTGGGGCAGCAAGCACAGGTGGGTCCATATCCTCTGCACTTCATAATTCTTAAGAGTTAGTTGACACCTCCCCAAGTTCACAAATATAGTAAAACTGCTATGCTGTTTTTTGTCCTGAAGACCACACGCAGCTACTTATATTATATTATATTATATTATATTATATTATATTATATTATATTATATTATATTATATTATATTATATTATATTAGCTATGCTTACCCATTGAAGACACATAATAGATTTAAAAACAGCATTCTTCTGAGACTCTCCATAGTATCTTTGTGTGCCTCCATCTCTCTTACCCTACGTGTTCTCTCAGAGTTTCTCGTATGCCTCTCCTTGGTATCCTTATTTGTCTCAACCTCTGATGCCTGGTGCTTCCTCTCTCAGTCGTATTCCTGTAAAGTCTGCTTCTCAGACTCTGAGGCAACTTGCTTGTATCCATGTGTGCCTTTTGACTACCACCAATGGGATATAAGCCCCCATTACCTACTGTTAAAATATCATTCATCCATCCATCCATTATCCAACCCGCTATATCCTAACTACAGGGTCACGGTGGTCTGCTGGAGCCAATCCCAGCCAATACAGGGTGCAAGGCAGGAAACAAATCCCGGGCAGTGTGCCAGCCCACTGCAGGGCGTGCGCACACATACACACACACACACACACACACACCAAGCACACACTAGGGACAATTTAAAATTGCCAATGCACCTAACCTGCATGTCTTGTCTGTGGGAAGAAACCGGAGTACCCGGAGGAAACCTATGCAGACACGGGGAGAACATGCAAACTCCACGCGGGGAGGAAGCGAACCTGGGTCTCCTAACTGCGAGGCAGCAGCGCTACCCACTGCGCCACCGTGCCGCCCATATTATATTATATTATATTATATTATATTATATTATATTATATTATATTATATTATATTATATTATATTGGTGACAAGGTGTTGCAGTGTTTTGTGATCACATATATAGAGTCCTAGTCTCATTTACCAGTCCAGTTGTTGGTTGTGTGGAGCTTGTTTATTCTCTCAGTGACCACACAGATTTCCTCTGGGTGGTCATGGTTACTTTCAACATCCTAAAGTTGTTAGGATTTGGTGAACTGATAACCCTAAATTGTTCCAGCATAGTAATGACTGCAACTATACCCTATGATGGATAGTCTAGGATTTCTTCCTGCCTTCCACTGAGATAAGTTTTGGAACTTCATGAATATGAATTGGTATAATGTCAAATTCTTCTGCCAAGCCACCACGATCAGTTTTTTCCTGGATTATTATCTATCTCCATTATCATAACCTGGTGAACTTTGTTTTTCCAAAATGGATTAAGGGTTTGCTATGTGATTTGTAGTGTCAATTACCCTCCCTTTGTCTGGGCTTGGACATGTTCTTCACCTAAATTCTATCAATGCCTTCAGAAAAACCCCTGCCAGTTTGGGAATAAGGTAAAAACAGTTAACGATGCCTCCTTTACTGTTTAGAATGGCATTATGTAGTTTTGTTTTGATTCAGTGTTTCTCTGCACTTCATTCTTGTTTTTTCTCATTTTCATAACGAATTTAAAATGTGAATTTTCTGACATAAGGTTTTAAAAATGGATTCATTATTAACAGACCGTAATATTCCTTCAGTTTTAAATTAGTGAGGTTGAATGAGCCAAAAGTCCAGCCACAAGCCAAATCATCTCATCTTATCTATTTTGCATTACTTGTGTATTCTGTAAAGTGCTTTGCAATGGTGTACTCTATGACACCACAATAACTAAAAATGAATTTTGTGAATAAAGAGTGATATTGCTGCTAAAGTGTTTGACAAATATAATTTTAAATAGCTCACCATGATTTAATTGTTAATTGGAGATGTATGCTCAGTTTTTGATGTATTTACAGTATACATTTAAAGATATGTTGCATTCATACATATAAGAGTGTTTACCTTATATTATTACTATTACTATGTTAAGCTGCAAGATATTGTTGCCTCTTCTCAACAACATCAAGAATAATACATTAATTAACACTGAGATAGAAAGATTGAGGCACACACACCAAATGAGAGTGAATGACAATGAATAAATGGTAGTCATGTGTTCGGAAACATCACCTACCCACTGTTATGGCCATTGGAAAACCATCATAAAGTAACAGTTACTGAAAGTAGGCACAGTGCTGTTTCTGATTGTCCGATTGTCTTCTGTCGGGTTCTGTTTATCCAATACCTGCCTTCTTAATCTCTAAAATTATATTTTGAACTCATGTAAAGAATGTTCCAAGGCTACATAGAATGCAGAGCTCAGTTTACCTGTGTGATATTTCACTGCCAACCACCCATCCAGCCCCATCTATCTTCAGGGTAATATGCTGGCTATTACAGTACAGTCTGCCTCCATGGCCACCTTTGTATTGATACTGTGTTATCACTTGCAATTCACATACTGTATGTATGCTCATCCACACCTGGGGCAATGATCTGTAGCTTGCTTCAATATTACCTCATGTGGAGTGGTAGGGAAATGTATACATTTTCCTATCACCTCACACATTGTAAGAGTGTTCAAAGTGTGGCGCAAAATTTAAGAAATGGTTGGTTGTGACATGCCTAAATCATCGATATTTCAAAGCTTCATTTTCCCTGTGGCAAAAAAACTTAACGGTACCAATACTTTCAGTTCAGTTGACAGCGCATGGCTTCTTGATGTTGATGGAGAAATTACATAACATACAAGATTTGTTACGAATATTATTTGCCCTCTGTCGATAGATATTTTTTTACTTGTTAATTGTTGTCCAGCATTTCTTAAACATTCAGCCTTTCCTGGTATGTACGTGCTAATCTCTGCCTGAACACCATCTTCTGGAAGCTCTTAGTGAGTCAGGACAACTCATAAGCTCTCCTAAATCCTGGTGATATTAGGAATACTTTCTGAATTTAGGAAAACTGATAAAATGCTTTTACTCCTACTCCTAAGAGTAGAACCAAATTTGCAACACTTTGAGATTTTTAAGCCAGTTAGGACAGTTTTCCTACTCTGAGATGCTTGATAAATACAGTCACCGATGTCTTCTTTCAATGAGAAGAGGACAAGCCATTTTAACTGGTCTTCCCTTTTCTCACGGATCATTTAGCATGAGGAGACAGAGTGAACTGTGAAGCTGTGTATGACGGACCAGACAGTCTCAAATACATCTCCAAGTCTCTTTAACAACTTTTCATTCCAAATTTATTGTTATAGCCCACCACGAGTGAACATTTGAAGAGTTTTTAAACTTTGTTATAGATTGCTAATTACTGTTTACAAAATGGATAACTGTTTTTGGAAGGCTTAGTGGTACAGTAGTTATTATGGCTACCTCACAAAAACATGGACCAGATTTTTATCCTCAGCCTGAGATTCCCTTTGACTTTATGAGCTTTACTTCCTTTTATATTCCATGCACATGTGTTTTAACTGAATTTGATCTTTAGATTGCCCCAGTGTAACAGTGTGCGGTGTATGAAAGAGTGTGCTGTCCCACAGCTGCTGGGATAATTTTAAATCTTTACACTGAAAAAGCAGCTAGTTGTATTGACTGATAGTTTTCCTGTCTACTTATTAGCAATGTAACCGTTTCAAATTATGTTTGATATATTTGTTAACATAAAAATGCTTGTTATTGTAAAATACTTATCAACGATGGAAAGTCAAATCAGATACAGCATATGTTAAATTTGTTTGGCTTTTAATTTAAATAAAATTAGTAATGTGAATGCAAATGTGAATACTTGTGACAGCCATGTTTGCCCAGCAGACAGTTGTGCTTCAATAATTTCTCAGAGCAGGGGTTGGCAACCTTTCAGTGGTGTCGCAGCGAACCTATGTTACAACGTTATTCTGTGTGCTGACATAATTCTACCAATTTTGTTATATATTGTATCAAAATTGGTCAGGTTATAATGGGCATACTTTTGAAGCCCATTATAACCGGATCTTATATTATTGGTTATACAATATTTAAAAATTCATAGGATCAAATGTGAAAAGAATGTTTTGTCAAATTTAAATTTTCAACACATTTATTAAAAATTGTATTACAAATTATAAATTACAATTTTTTTCAATACAAAATATATAGTTTGAATAAGAAAAAATTATCAAGAATTCTAATATGATTAATCATTCTTTATTATTAATCAGAGCTATTAATCCATGAATGCGATGCAATTGTATAACTACATTCTGTGGCTTTATTTTTGGTTCCATTATTTGACTAATATAAGTAGTTTGTTTCTTAAAGCCAGAAACAGCCCTTTTTATAGCTTCACTTTTCTCATCAGAGATTTTAAATGTAGACTGATGTTTAGTTTGATAATATCTTTGTACACTTGACGTATGACACACGATACTTTCACAGCATAACGCACACACAGCATGATCCTTTTGTTGTACAAATCCATATTCGTTCTTCCAAGAGTCTTGAAAAGAGCGAACATCAAGTTTTTGTCTTTTATGAGTCATTTTAGGACAATATATTACTTAATAATAACATGAGGTTTGTTTTAACGTATCACAGCCTGCAGTGAACACATGGTTTCCATTTTCATTCGCAAAACGTAGGTGATGGCACAAACGCATGCACTGTAATTAAAATATAATTTTTTTTACTATATTTCAATTCAATTAGAGAGCCACTGAAAATCATTCCACGTGCCATGCTTGGCACGCATGCCGTAGGTTGCCGACCCCTGCCTTAGAGTATTTGACTGGCATACTGTGACTTATGAATTCAACCTATTCTTTGAGCACTGTGAAGACAACACTATTTCTCTTTTTCTGCTGTTTAATTTGTTCATCTTAGATCGTGTTTTACAATTATTACCTGAGTTCTGGTTTATGAGATGGTGGGCTAGAACCTTTGTTTGCATTCATTTTGTTTGACTCTAATCTTCTGGTAGTATAAGGTATTCGTTTGATGTTTATGAAATCCTTTCAATTTCACAATACAGTGGCATCTTTCATTGGAATTAACAAACAAAGATAATACACAAATGTGCAGTGCCTAAGAAAAATATTCATTTCCTAGGAAGTTTTCACATGTTATCATTATCTAGCACTGAATCACAGTGCACTTAATGTGACATTTTGACACTGTCACAAGAACAAGACATGCTGAGATAAAGGGTTGTGGCAGCCACCCTTATAATCTGGTATCCTGGCTGCAAAAGTCGTTTTTATCACAATACACAGCACTGATGTGCATACAATTGAGTCCAAGACAAGACTGAGGAATTAGGACAAAGGGCAGGGTTTTAAAGGGGAAGACAGGAAGTGAGGTCATAAGGATCAGGGACGTGTTCGTTCTCCATTGGTTCGGGCCCAGACGTGAAGTCAGAGGGGCTGGAGCCAGTAAGGTCTCCTTCTATTGGCTCGGTCCCAGAAATGATGTCACGAGAGCCAGGTGGAATCTCCCGGGAATGGTCTGCAGGCAAAAGAGAAAAAGAGTCAGTGCACTCTGCCACCTCCCGGCATATCTCAGAACTGCCGTCACTCAAGCCCTTTAGCTGCCTCCCATGCACACGTGTGTGACAACACTGATCAAGAGAAAAACACTTCAATGTAAATTAAAACAAAGAGATCTAAATTAACTATAAGTTGTCCTCACAGGTGGCGCAGTGGTAGTGCTGCTGCTTTGCAGTAAGGAGACTGTGGAAGATTGTGGGTTTGGTTCCTCCCTGTGTGGCTAGTGCTTTGAGTACTGAGAAAAGCGCTATATAAATGTAATGAATTATTAAATATAATACACAAAATAACAAGATTGCATAGGTATTCACCAGCATCCATGCAAGCCTTAAGTCTGTGTGCCCTGGTCTCTATCACCTTTGCACATCTGGACAATGCACTTTTTCCCCCATTTTTCTTTACAAAAATGCCCAGTCTTTGTCAGGCTGTATTGGGTTTGTGAGTGAACAGCCACAAATTCAAAAATGAATTGAGATCTGAGCTCTAACTCTACCACTCCAGGGCATTTACATTGTTGGTTTTAAATGATTCCTGTGTAGCTTTTGTTTTATACTTGAGGTTGTTGTCTTGTTGGAATACAAATATTCTGTTGAGGTGCAGATATCGTGTAGTCTGCATCCAATTTTTCTCCATGCTTTCCCCATATTTTGCTGCATCTGTTTTATGTTCACAAGCCTTCCAGAGCCTGCTGCAGAAGCACATCCCCCTAGCATTATGTTGTCACCACTATCCTTCATGGTGGGGATAGTGTGTTTTTGACAAAATGCAGTCTTTGGTTTATGCCAAACACGGCCTTTAGAATGATGGTCAAAAAAGCTCAATTTTGGTGTCATCAAACCATTGAATCTTCTTCCTGCTGACTTCAGTGTATCCCATGTGCATTCTGATAAACAGTCTGCTTGTATGTGCGTGTGTGTGTTTGTAACAGTAGCTGTATTTCTGAGAAAGCTGTGACTTTTGAAGCACCCAGGCAGCAGTTGTTGTCTGCCCAATCTCTCAAGTCTTAACCACTGTAGCTTGTAATTTCTTAAGAGTTCTCATATATCTCACTAATCTTCTTCTTCTTTGATCTTTCACTTTTTATGGAAGGTCTGCTGTAACAGATTTACAGCTGTGCCATATTCTTTCCATTTCTTAATGACTGGTTTAACTGGACTTCAAGGGATACTGAGTGACTTGGATATTTCCTTCTATCCCTCTCTTGACTTGTGCTTTTCAATCAACTTTTCATGCAGTTACTTTCAGTGTTCTTTTGTCTTCATTGTGTTAGGTTAGGCCACCATACTGACTCACCACAACTTGGACCTTCTAAATACAGGTCTATTTATACTACAATCAATTGAAACCCCTTGACTACAGACAGATGATATCCATTGAGCTACTTATGTAACTTCTAAAACCTGCTGGGTGCACCGGTGATGAGTTAGGTATGTTATATTATAGGTGGTGAATGCTTATGTAATTATCAATTATTTTCTGTTTTATATCTGTAATTCTTTTAGACCACTTTGTAGAAATATGTTTTCACATTGACATTAAAGGGTCTCTGCGGTGGGTTGGCACCCTGCCCGGGATTGGTTCCTGCCTTGTGCCCTGTGTTGGCTGGGATTGGCTCCAGCAGACCCCCGTGACCCTGTGTTTGGATTCAACGGGTTGGAAAATGGATGGATGGATGGATTAAAGGGTCTTTTTCTGTTGATCATTGTCAAAAAAGCCAAGTTAAATCCACAGTGTTGTAAAACAATAAAGTGTGAAAAACTTTCAAGGAGTGAATACTTTTTATAGGCACTGTAAACCCACAGACATAAAATGACATTCACAAACTTGCAAATATCCAATTCCAGGTAGGAAGGCGCTGAAGCCTATCCTGGCAGCAGACTACACCAGGACAGGACACCATTCCTACAGGCCCACTCACGCAATGGCCTGTTTGGAATTTCCAGTTAGGTTAATCTTCACATCTTTGGGAATGTGAAAGGAAAATCCGATGGAACACAGAAAAACCCACACAAATAGATGGCAACAGAAATTTCCAGATATATGTTTTAAAACTGAAAGGCTGAATCCATGACAAAAGCAGCACTTCCCACTGCAGCATCCACAATCAAGTAAATTATGTATGTCGATTTACATTACTGTATTACACTCAGTGGTGGCAATTCAAAATATAGTACATACGTTGTAGTATGTAGACTAGGTCAAGGTCAAGACGTTTTGTTGAATTTTCCTGTGGTACAGTTGATGGTGCCAGACACATCAGTTCCAGATACATCATTTGACATTTTTAGTTGGGTTCTGTTAGCCATAACGACATACCTAAAAAATCATTGCCTTTTGTACTCTTCTCAAATATGACAGAATCTGTCCCATTTCCACATGCAGCGCAGCAATAGGAGAAGACTTTATAGCCCACCCAACACAAGCTTGGGCTTATATATTGTTTAACCTTTCCAAAGCTGACCACCATAATCTATGACTGACCTAAGTAATGCATAATACAAAGTGGTTAAAGGATGTGCTTCATTGCTTCAAATACAGTATATAGGTGGGGATGGGGGTCCTTTAGCAGAGTAGCCCTGCCTCTTGGGGATCCACCCACAAACAAAAGGAATAAAGAAGAATGTATAATACATACATAGTGAATAAATAAAGAGAATGACAATAGTAACAAAAATAACAAAATACTATAAATATCTAAAAAAATAATACTTCCACAAAGGAATATGAACATAAACCAGGTAATACACCCTGGCTAAAACATGATGGGATGACCCTCAGTCTTTATAGTTGGTAGCTGGTTACTTGGGGTGAGCACTTCATTAGGGAGGTTGGTGAAGGTTCTGGCCTGCTCTCCCGAACTTTCGGGAGGCCTCATATCCTTTTCGCTGTGCTGGCATCACCATTACACTGTAGCTGTGTTCACATATGGACTGCACTGAGACTGTATATTGCCCTCTAGTGGACTGGGGAACTCATCTCTAATTCAGGACCTTATATAGTTCTTGTTTCATCAGGTAGCACACCCCCACTGGTAATGACTTAATTTGCTACTTATCATCATTCCACTATCAAGCAGATATACAAAATTATATGAATATCTATAAAGTGCTTTTTGATGTGTTTTCTTATAGAAATATGGTATAAAAATAAAGATTATTTATGTTTGTTTGCATATATCTTTACTGTTTGCATTAATTCTACTTGTTTGTTTATGTAATAGAAAGAGAACGGAGGCATATTGTAAAAAAGTTATCATAAATGAGCACCTGATGGCTGTATATGCCCATTGCCCCATTTTAATGATCATTTTGTGTATTGTATCATTGGGCTATTTTGACTCCATTATTCTAACTCATTTTTATTGTGCTCCAATGTGTTCATCTTGTATTTTCTGTACTGTGTAGATTTTATGGACATTTTTCCCCTGTACTGTATTATTATTGACTTCATTTTTTATTCATTGCTTTCTATTTTAAACTTTGATTTCATTTGCTTTAGAGGTTACCTACAATCTGAGTATTGAAGGCATTTTAGCTGTCCTTCTCCAGTATAATATGGGGTTTACTTGTTTCAATTTCTATTTATGTATCTTTCAGCTCTCAGAACAGAGCCTGGAAAATGTATTTGCCGTGCCATGCCCTCCACTCCCCTTCAACAGTGGAAGCAATTAGGGCTTTACATTCTTTTTTCCAAGAAGTATTTTCACATTGATTGATTTAAATTGATGACCTGTTTGAATAGAGAGAAGTTAAATATTTCTTTGTAGTGTTTGTTTTTTGAAACATTCTTGCACAACACACTGTAGCAGTTTGTGGCTCCCAGTAATGCAGGGTGGGGCTGCCTTTTGTGTACCGAAGTGCTTACAGAACCCAGTACCTTGAACTTTACAGAGTGCCAGTCACACCTCTACTGCCAGTATTTATATAGTGCCTTTAATAATGAGCTCTATTACAAAATGCCTTATGTAGCAATTAACAAGATTATATGCCAAACAAGACAAATCAAACTGAATCGAAGACTGTAGTAGATGTAATTTCATCCATAGAGTTGTGTTAATGAGGAGAAGAAATTAAAGGGTCTAAAACAACACACTTTGGGCTGAATGATCACTGAGTGAAAATGGCAACTTTATGTTCCGAATGCAATACAAAATAAGTGAATCATCTGAATGCATATGAAAGGTGATTCCTAGTCAGAAATACAAACTGCCTTCTGTACATGAACCAATTTGTCTGTTTCTTTTTTAACTAGGATGAATTTAGTTTGCTTTTGTATCAGTCTCAAGTGTTTGTTTTACGATCTTCTTGTTTACTTGTCTTTAGTTAGCCTAAACCTTGACGATTCATATTTTACATTTTCACAGCTTTTCTAATTTCAGAGTGTAATGTTTGTTACTGTGATTCCTCAGTGTCTTCTGCTTCTTTGAAAAGGTACATCTCTGCATTTGAACATTTTTATCACAAAGGTAGTTGTAGTCTATTACAGCAGTACTGGGCACAAGGCAGAAACCCATTATCAATAATACACTTGTATTCCATAGAACACTGCGTAAGACACACAATTATCATTATCACTGTTACTGGTTGTCATAGTCGCTGATAAATATAATCTAAGTTATGATATTATTTAAAGTACTTTGCTATTGAGGTAACCATGAAAACCATTCATCTTTTTATCTGATTTAAAATCACATGATGTCATAGACATATAATTGTTTTAATTTTTATTGTTCATCCATTTTACAGCCCCACTTAAACAAGCTCATAGTGATATTGCTAAAGTCTATTGTGACAGCATTGGGTACAAGGCAGGAAGCAACCATGGCCCAGGGGATTAGTCAATAACAGGCCACACTCACTCGCACTGGGTCAGTGTAAAGTTGCCATTAAACTTAAGACACATTCCTTTGGGATGTTGGTGTTCCCAGGGGGAAGAAAACTCACACATAGACACAGAGAATATCTGTACTGATGATTAGGTCCAGATATCAAAACAGGACTTGTAGCAGTGAGATAGCAAATTCAGCTACTGAGCCATTAGGTAGCCCTACAACAATAAGAACAACTGTAGCTCCAGCATTAAAGGTTATCAAAGAGTTGTAGTTTGTGTGGTGTGTTTAAAAGATTTTGTGAATTTGTTTATTGAATGTAAGCCACAAGTTTCAAATTCATTTTCATTTTGGGTCAAAAACCAATTCAGGCCAGAATATATCAACAAACTACCACCACATTTTCTTTGCAAACAGGACACACTGGTACCCCTCTTGCTCATGACAATCGTATATTCAGTGACCCTTCCTAATTAGTTTTTCTTTTCTCAGACTTTGCGGTGAGTTAGGAACACTACTAGCTGCGATGGGACCAAACTAAGCATTGAATGAAAATCTAATATCCATGCATATAGTCGAGTGTGAGCTCAAATCTGGATATATGAGAGAATTTGTACCTAAAGTAAAGAACATCCGTTTGCACCTGTGTTACTGTGAATAACAATCGGATGGCACTTGACCATATTTAAAAAAAAATAGATCACACAGATGACATTTGGAATTAGTCGAAAATGGAATAACAACCTCATTTAATAACAACAATAATAATAATAAAATATTTATAGTACCTTTCTCACTACCTAAAGTGTTTTTCATAGTGAATGGGAAGCCACTTCAACCACCATCAATGTGTAGAATCCACCTGGATGATGCAATGGCAGCCATTTTGCACCAGTATGCTTACCACGTATTAACTCCCAGGTGGTGAAGGAGTAATAGCTAGCCAATTGGGCTTATTGGGCTAGCTTATTGGGCTAGCCAGTAAGGTACAGAAGATGATTAGGAGGCCAGAATGGACCAGGGCTGGACATCACGATACACCCCACTCTTTTTTGAAGGATGCCCAGAAATCTTTTTTGACCACAGAGAGTCAGGACCCTGGTTTCATGTCTCATCTGAAGGACGGTGCCATGTTTATAGCACAGTATTCACATCACTGCAACTGTGGCATTGAGATCCACACACAGACCACAGAGTAAGCACCTCACCAACACCTCTTCCAACAGCATCCCAACCTTTTCCTAGATGGACTCCCATCAAAGTACTACCCAGGCCCAAATATGCTTAGCTTCAGGTGGATTACCTATTCTATTCATATGGAATGACTGTTAGATAACACAAGTTGAAATATAGATGATTATTCCATCCACATACAACAAGTAAGCAGAAAAGACAAAAGAATTGTATAGGGCAGTGGGTACAGTCTATATATGGCATGCATATTAAAGGGGGTCTTCATGAAAACTAAAGGTCATTGTGAGCTTTATGCAATAAGTTTTCAATATTGATGAAGCAGGCCACATTAAAAAGATCCAAGAGCCAGATCCAGCTTGCAGGCCTTGAGTTTGACACCCCTGATGTAAAGTTTCATTTTTGTTCTTTGAATAACTATTAATACAACTACAGTAATTACATCACATTTATCAGATGTATCATTATTGTTAATTGTTTTATAAATAAATAAAAAGTAGAAAGACTAGCCAATTGAGCACCTACTTGGCACACAATGTTTTGTTTCATGAAGGGGAGAATGTCCATCTTAGCACACTTTAACAACTAGGAAGATATTTCTCCTGCAACTCCTGCAGTGTCCTGCTGTGCTGGAAGAATATGGGAGAGGCTTTGTTTATGCTGATTGCCCTTTTTCAGCCCCCACTTTATTTTGATCTTATGTATAATGTACTTATCTATCATTTACAACCTTAAAATCCTTGGCAGCTAGTTTATAACCTAAAACACTGCTATATATGCATTGCTAACATCAACATAACCATAAATTTAAGATGAAATTAACATATCTTAAGGCATGCCTGGAAAAACATGTGGTTGACAGACATAAGTGGCAAGCTGCAGCAACTAGTAGCAAATTGAAAGGAACATGTGTAGGTAAGAGGGAATTGTCAGTTTATTGAATAAGGCTGTGTGCTGTGATTAAGTTATAAACTGTTTTTCTACAACCATTCCCCAAGAGTGTGCTGTCTTTCTCCACATTTCTGTCATCTCTGGGAAGTTCCTAAAAGTTATCCGCTGTCTTTCCTGAATGTATCCTAGGGCAGAATGTGCTAGGTAAATAAAAAAATTAAAAAGAGCTTTAATCCAAACCAGTCTTTTTTTCCCTGCAAATGTATGATTATACATTTTAATAATAACCTGCATTCCAGTGAAAAGACGATATGGGTATACTCAGTTTTGCTGGACATGAAAAGATGATTTGAAATTAAACAGATTTTACAAAAAAGAAAAAAGTGAAACTTGTGATACTGTACTTAAAGCAATTTGTGCCTCCACTTGCAAAAAATTACAGTGTTCAATATGTGTTTAAGCAACCTGGATATGAATCGGAAAACGACAGGAGTGTACCAGCCGACCACATAAAACACTGCTTTAATATTAAATAACTTCAAAGGGCCTGGGAAAGAGCACAAAGTGCATACACTACCAACAAAAACAATAATTTCATGTTTTATTATAAATGTAATGCAAAATTCACTGTTCTCTCGTCAGCTTTAAAGTGGGTTTTTGTGAAGTTTGCCGCATGTAAGAAGACGTTGATAGTCCCAGGTGGTAAGAAAATACTTTTTTTTTTCCAATAGAGAATCTCTATAAATAGAAGCTGAAAATAATACAAAATAGATTGAGAACGGGAGCCCCATAGCTGTCTGCAAATGCAACTTTAACAGCTTCATGTTATCGACAGAACAGTCCAAACCATAAAATGGTATACAAGGCTAGAAGGATTTCTGTCAGAAGAAATTACAGTTGTTGGTCAAAAATAGATTCTAATCGATAAGAATGCAGTTTTCACAGTGAGAACAGCAAGATCAAACAAGGTTCTTTAAAGTGCAGAAAGAAAGTAAAAGCAGAACATAAATGTGTTGAAACTTTGTGACAAAACAGCATTGAAATAGGTTTGTGATAATTGGAAAAATAATGGCTGGGTCACTTTGCTGCTGCAGTGGTGTTCATTGGGGTCCAGTATTCATAATTGGGAGAAGTACCATAAAGAGAGATAGATAAGTGATTATTTGGCAAAAAAAAATATCACCATAAGCCAGTTACAAAAACAAACTTATTGGCTGAGCAACTATAAATAAAGAATTCTGTGAACTGAATCTAACAAATTACCAGGACCAGATAATATTCATCCTCAAGTACTTAATAAAATTAATGAGTATTTATATAAATCGTTGACATACTGTATGTTATTGGGAAGTTACTACGTACTGGGGAAATTCCAAAGGACTAGAAAATGGCAAATATTATCCGTGTTATATAAAAAGGGTGACTGGGCAGATCTAAGCAATTATAGGCCAGTAAGCTTAACATGCATTACAGGTAAATAAATGGAACAAATTATGAAAGATAACCTTTAGAAAGACATGGCAAGAACAGGAACAGTCAGCATCGGTTCAGACGAGGGAGGTCATATTATACTAACATTCTAGAATTCTATAAGAAAGCAAAAAAGGGATATTACCAGAGTAGCGTATATGATATAATTTACCTTGACATGAAGAAAGTATTTAATAAGGTACCACATGAGAGGTTGGGCATCAAAATAAAAGAGGTGGAAGTTGAGGGTATACTGAATAGTCGGGTGTCAAAATGGCTAAAACACAGGTAGCAGAGGGGTACATTGTGAGGAAGTTTGTCAGAATTAGGTGATGGTTAAAGTGATATTCCTCAGGGGTCAGTGCTAGGGCTGCTGACATTTTTAATATATATAAATGATTTGGATAGGAATATAAGTAACAAGCTGGTTACATTTGCAGATGATTCCAAGCCAGGTGGACTTCTAGATAATATAGAATTCATTGCATCATTATAGAGGGACTTGGACAACAAGCAGTACAAGTTTGAGCAGATTTGTGGCAGATGAAATTTAATGTAAGTAAATATAAACTATTACACGTAGTTTAGGAAGAAAAAATGTTAGATTTGAATACACAATGGAAGGTCTGAAACTTGAAAGTACATGTCATAAAAAGGATTTAGGAGTCATAGTGGACTTATCAATATCAACTTCCAAACAGTGTTTTGAAGCAAGTAAGAAGGCTAACCAAATGTTAGGGTTATGTGTAGAGTAGAAATCCATGCAGGTTATGTTCAACCTTTATAATGCACTGGTGAGGCCTCATCTGAAGTACTGTGTACAATTTTGATCTCCAAGCTACAAAAAGGACATAAAAGAGAAGAACAACTAGGCTGATTCCAGGGCTACAAGGGTTCAATTATGAGGAAAGATTAAAAGTGTTGCTCCTTTTAATTTTAAGCAAAAGGAGATTAAGAGGAGACATTATTGAAGTGTTTGAAATTATGAAGGGATGTATTTGAAGCAAAAACTTTGACAACTTTTAGGATGAATCTGGATGAAATATTGGGACAGATTGCTGTTACCTAAACAAACAAGCCTGTCTTACTGAATGGTTCCTATCCTTTGTCAAATGTGCCATGTTCTTATGTCTGGTTGTGACAATATGCAAATTGGAGGTAATTATGACTATCTGGAATATTTTTTCAATGTGTCTTAGGGTCAGTCTTTCACAACACTTCTTAGAGAAAGAGTGCCCAGGTCTGTGGTCAGTTTCAAACAGGCTTATTTTAATAGGGGCAAATGAGGACAGAGGGTATCACAGGCACAAAAAAGGGACAAAGGTGTGGGTATATAGCTGGTCTATACTTATGTATAAGTTTTAAATCCCTAATTAATGTAAAATTAATGTCTTTGTAATGAAGGAGAAACTAGGAGAACCTAGACCAAATCAACAAGAACACCAGGAGAAGGCCTGCAAGGAGTTTGAACAGAGTAATCATGAGCTGTAAACTAACAAATGCACAACTGTGCAGTTCTGAAGCATTGCTATATCCTTTCATAATGAAAACAAAGAGACACGTAAAAAGGCTTGGGACAGCAAGGTTAACCTCATATATTGTGATGGCAAAAAAGTAGGATGTTTGCAAAAAGAAAATAATAAATGACGACTCATTCAGACAGGAGCCTTCTTCAGAATGATCCAATGTGGATCAGGTATCTACGCTATGAGCTGGAAGGGTTGGGCTCAGGAGGGCGGAAACCGGAAGTGATGTCAAAGGTGTAAGGACCGTTAATCATCTGTTCTACTGAGGGATGAAGAGAAAAGGCATTAGGCAACAGTACCACCATCTGGTTTGGAATGCAACAACCATTACATGAGCCCTGAGGTTGTCTCCTAAACACGTGCGTGTGACACCTGTAAACAACAAAATAAAAATGGCATACCCTACTTTTTGCACACTGTGAACACAGAAATCTACTAAAATAATCTATTATGACTACACAAGCATAGTCTGTGCCCTGCACATTTATTGCAAATGTTTAGTTATATGAGAGACAAAATATTGACCTAGACAGAAATAAAAGACTTTTGTCAATGCTGCTCTGCTTCTTCTTAGATGTTTTATGGCAGTCATCTTATATACTGAAATTGTGTTAAACACTTGGAATGAGATTCTGAAATACTAGCTTATTCACTTATTTGTTTCTTATATTTTTAGGGTGACATGTAGGTGGCACCAAGAATATTAGTGATGCATGCCAAAAATTATTTAACTTTCTTGGGTAAGGGTTGAATGCTTTCCTTCCATATTTCTATTGTTCTTTTTTTTTCTCTGGACTGATTTTGGAGTAAATTGTCATGGAGTTTGTTTTAATCATGAGTACTTTCCATTGTAAAACAAATTACCTAAAAGAAATAATTAACCTTTAGGTCGGATGCTAATCTACAGAAATTATGCACTCACAATCCTTATTAACACTCATATTAACATTGACTTGACAACATGTCTTTGTTGTCACAGATAATATTGAAGTCTATAGAGGGGAACCCACATGAATAAAGGGAGGACATGGTAAATTGATATAGAGGGAAACCCAGCAAAAATCATAAAGTCATTCATATAACTTTCATATCAATAACTCTTCTACTGTGAAATAATCGTTGAATATGCATAACAGCATTGCTGTATATCATAAAGAATGTCTGAGTACAATGGTTGATTCTACACTGTAAATGCACTACATTTTATATTTATATACTTAGCAGAAGCTTTTATCCAAAGTGACTTACAGAAGAGGTCAACATTAGCGAGTAAACATCAGGCCAAGGGACTGTTTAGGAACAAGTGTTACAAAAAACAGGGTTACAAAGTTGACCACCACAAGTATATTGTAACTTTTAGCTTTAGAATTATCTTAAAATTAAACAAATAATTTAATAATCATGGCAGTACAATGGCCAGCACTGTTGCCTCAAAGCTCCATATTCCTAGATTCAGATCCCAGCACAGAAATTGACTGTGTTGCATTCTTCCAGGTACTCTTGCATTTCATCCATAGCATATTGGTTTAAATGGCAAAACTAAATTGGCATCAAGGTGTGAGTTTGAGCCGGTGAGTGTATGAGTGTCCCCTGCGATGGATCAACAGCCCGCTCAAGATTGGTGTCTGCCATCCAACCACTGCTGACAGGTAGTCACTGGTTCTCCTGAACCCTGAACTGGGTAAGTGGGCTACAAAATGTGAGAGTGAATGATAGTAATGTGAGTACAGTGGTGCAATCACACTAAATGATGTGCACTAATGCAGATTACATTTTAGTGTTGAATTGTTATTTTCCTCAATTAATAATAAATGTTAATCATATTTTAAAAGTGTTAAGATGCAGACTTAATAACAAAGAAAATAAAAATTAAACCACATAAACAGAATTCTATAAGCATATTCCTATTTACTGAAAAGAGGTTCTGTGCAAAAAAGCCCAGACCATGACTCTTCTTTATGAGGAGACCTTTGGCACAGGTTTCTTTTAGCAGTTAATTATAGGCAATCTCCTGTTCTATGCAATGGTTTGCCGTGGAACTAAACACAGACGGCCAACACCTAACTGAACCGATTAGGAAGTCCAGCTGCATTACAGGACTGAGTTGGGCTCAATGGGGAAGACAGAGGATGGAAAAGGATAATGGCATCTCCATCTCTCTGGATCACCTTTGGCCACCAATCTGTTCAACCAATTCTGTATGAAGCCTCTTCCTCATGTTCACCCTAGCATGTTACAGTAGACACACTCATTTATAGCATTATTATTATATTATGTGTATAGTTAAGAACACTTACATTTTTTTTCAAATTTTTTACGTTTTGTGTAGCTAGTGGAGCAAGTAAATTTGCCTTTGAGTATCTATCTATCTATCTATCTATCTATCTATCTATCTATCTATCTATCTATCTCAAAGTTATGGCAAAGGTATATAAAATTCTAAATCCGTCTAAATAACTTAAATAAGCTAAAATCCACTGTTGATCATTTCTGGCTGTATAGTAAGAAGATAGAAAGGAAGCAATTAATTAAATGAGGATTAAAATTAAATAGAAGGTATTACCTCTTAGAGAAGGTGGCTGAAAGAAGTAAAACAGCTGCCACAAGGAATCAAGTTTAAATAAACTACAGGTTTATATAAAAACAGATAATTAGACAAATGGAAAATCAGAGGAGAGATTCTGATTCATCAGTTATCAGTACATTAATACCCTATGATTAGCAGAAGAAAGCAGCATATGGCAGGCTCTACACATTTGAAGTGACCATTCATATCCAGCCTTGTCTGTCTCAAAAGGTCTTTGATTAGGAGACAGATAATAAAAACACCAACCCACCAGTAACAGAGGAAACGTTGGTTTATTATACAGTAGTATAAAGTATTACAGATAGGAAGTAAAAATGTTAGAATTGAATACACAATGACTGAAAATTTAAAGTACTGCTTATGAGAAGGACTTAGAGTTGTAATGGACTTGTCACTATCAATAAGAAGACTAACAGAATGTTGGGTTATATAGTACAAGGTGAAGAGTACAAGGCACCTTGAGTAGTATGAACAGTTTTGGTCTGCAAGGTACAAAAAGACATAGCACTGCTAGAAAAAGTCCAGAGAAGACTAACTAGGCTGATTGCAACACTTCAGGGGATGTGTTATGAGGAAAGATTAAAGGAGTTGCACCTTTATTGTTTAAGCAAAATGAGGTTATGAGGTGACATTAAGTTTTTAAAAATTTTAAAGGAATTACTGTAGTGGATTTAGGCCGTTACTTTAAAATAAGTTCAACAGGAAGACTTGGATACAGTTGGAAACTTGGTCATTCAAATAATAGGGAACAGTTAATTATAACATCACACAGAGAACCTTAGACACATGAAATAAGTTACCAAGTACAGTAATCCCTCCTCCATCGCGGGGGTTGCGTTCCAGAGCCACCCGCGAAATAAGAAAATCCGCGAAGTAGAAACCATATGTTTATATGGTTATTTTTATATTGTCATGCTTGGGTCACAGATTTGCGCAGAAACACAGGAGGTTGTAGAGAGACAGGAACGTTATTCAAATACTGCAAACAAACATTTGTCTCTTTTTCAAAAGTTTAAACTGTGCTCCATAACAAGACAGAGATGACAGTTCTGTCTCACAATTAAAAGAATGCAAACATATCTTCTTCTTCAAAGGAGTGCCTGTCAGGAGCAGTGACTGTCAGAAACAGAGAGCAAAGCAAACAAATCAATAGGGCTGTTTGGCTTAAGTATGCGAAGCACCGCGGCACAAAGCTGTTGAAGGCGGCAGCTCACACCCCCTCCGTCAGGAGCAGAGAGAGAGTGAGAGAGAGAGAGAGAGAGAGACAGAGAGAGACAGAGACAGATAAAAACAAAGAGTGAAAAATCAATACGTGCCCTTTGAGCTTTTAAGTATGCGAAGCACCGTGCAGCATGTCGCTTCACTAAGCAGCTGCACACAGAAGGTAGAAACGTGAAGATAATCTTTCAGCATTTTTAGACTAGCGTCCGTATCGTCTAGGTGTGCGAACAGCCCCCCTGCTCACACCCCCTACGTCAGGATCAGAGAAAGTCAGCGCAAGAGACACAGAGAAAAGTAAGCTGGGTAGCTTCTCAGCCATCTGCCAATAGCGTCCCTTGTATAAAATCAACTGGGCAAACCAACTGAGGAAGCATGTACCAGAAATTAAAAGACCCATTGTCCTCAGAAATCCGCGAACCAGCAAAAAATCCGCGATATATATTTAAATATGCTTACATATAAAATCCGCGATAGAGTGAAGCCGCGAAAGGCGAAGCGCGATATAGCGAGCGATCACTGTAGTGTGGTAGACAATAGGATTTTAGAGGCCTTCAAAGCTAGACTTGATGTTATTTTGGAGGAAGTTGGTGGATAGAATCGGCAAGCTTTGTTGAATTGCATGGCCTGTATTCATCAAATTTTCTAATTTCAAATCATGCCCTTCCAAAAACAAGGAATTACCTTGAAATTTAACTACTCTGAATGTTCTGCATTACAAATACACATCTACATACAAAATGGAATCAAAACTACTTTGACTATGGCCACATTACTTAAGACTGAATTTAAAATACAACCAATTCAATATATTGATATTCTTCACTTGAAAGTACTTACTGCATATCCTTATATTTTTTAAACTTATTTTTTAAATTAAAGGGTTGTGGGAAAATGGAGCATCTAATATAGTTAATCTATAGCTATCTTCCAGGATTCTAGGGACTGCCAAACTGACTTGATGTTCATGGGATTGGTGTTTGAGGAACTTAAACTCACACCAGCCTATATTTTTCTTTTTCTAACTTTACACTTATTGCCAAATGCTGAATATCAAATAATTTTGAAACCAAACAGATATAGGAAGGAACATGTCCTGATATTTTGTTATGGCTTCCAGAAATAACCAGCAGATATATAAACATTTTATTTACTTGATTGGCTCCAGCAGACCCCCGTGACCCTGTGTTAGTATATAGTGGGTTGGATAATGGATGGATGGATGTTTACATATTATTATTTAATTAAAGTCATTATTAGTTTGTATTCTCAAATTTCTATTAAATAAATATGCAAATACAAATTAGAGAACATTAAACGCAGCCCCAAAAGGCACCCAAACCTGTAGCTATGAAGAAGAAAAATTGTATTGAGAAAAATATACCTTCGACTCTGGAGGTTGCAAATGACCCAGAAGAGTAATAATAATTCATTACATTTATATAGCGCTTTTCTCAGTACTCAAAGCGCTATCCACACAGGGAGGAACTGGGAAGCAAACCCACAATCTTCCACAGTCTCCTTACTGCAAAGCAGCAGCACTACCACTGCGCCACCTATGAGGACATTTCACTAAGGGCAAGACATTGGCAAGTCAGTGGTGAGTGTCCATTGATGTAGATATTTGTGTTTGTTATCATTTTACAAGATACACTACATTAAAACTATGTCTATCACATACAAAGATCAAATCTGAGTAACATGAAAATTTTCCAGTAGCAAAATATTACTATTATACAGTCAGAATAAGGTAATAACAATGCAAACAACGACATAGTGTAAATATTTTCTTTACTAACCTGCTTTTATGGCTTGGAACCTTAATTACTGACAACCAACCAACAAATACAAAAACATCCATCCATATATCTACTTTCAAACTTGCTAGCACAGTTGCACTTTAGTATGAATTGGCAATGCCATCAGTATTGCAGTTTTAGATGCAGCATCAGATTACAAAGTATATTTAAATCATTCCTGCACTGACATAATTATTTTTTTACTGTCATTTCCAACAGTAAACACTGTTGGTTTAGTCTGGAGATACATGCTTGTTATATTAACACATTACAGAAAATCTGTATTACAAAAGTAATAACAAGGGAATTTGGGCCAAGTTTGAAGTTCACTCATGGAGAATACTGTCATTTAATTCAGAGCTATGAAAACACTGGTGGGGCATTATTTTTTTCCATGCTTCATTGCACTTAAATTAAAATGCTGTAAAGTCTGTTTAAGTAGTTCTGTCATTAATTAATGTGCCAGGGATTTTGTGAAATGGAATTGATTTAAATGGAAAGCAAATAATGTCATAAATAATTTAATAGAAATTAATAATTAGATTACAGTAATGAGTAATACTTAAAGTCAAGTTTAAAACCTCACTATAGTTTATGGTTTGCTCTTTGTGAGATAATGGCAGTGTTCTGTACGTTAAAAACATCTGCAATCTGAACATTTTTTGTTTATTGATTTTATGTAATTAAAAAAAACATCTTCCAAATTCTCTAGAAGGCTCTGGAAACCTTTTAATGTGGGCAATGGGTCTTTACGTCTAAAAGTCCTCAAATAGAGTATGAAGCCACTCTGAGCAACTGTCAATGAGCATGTCACATTGTAATAACTGTAATTGTAGGTTTATGAGAAAAGACATCTTCCCACTAAGCAGCTTTAAAAACCACATAATGCACTTGGTACAGGTGCACTTCAATCACCCTTTTGAAATATGTTTCACTCACTACTGACCTACACATAAAAAAGAGAGACAGAAGAAACAAAAATCCTGCTGCAAAACATTAAATTAGATAAATGAGACAGAGGTTTATCAAAAAGGAAAAGTCCAATGTTTTACGACCATTATTTTCAAAGGGAAATTTAGAGAACATTTACTGTACAACTTTAATGTCTTTGTGTGAGATGACAGCAACTGTCTGCCCAAAGAGGAAGAGGTTCAATCTTTTTTTTTTTCTTTTTTTTTTAGGTTTTCTGCATTTAAAAATATCTATTGGAAAGACAAAAGACAAAGGGGAAAAAGGAGTTCACATCCCTGTACAAAGCAGATTAATTAAAGAGCCTGAAACACAAATATTCCAAGTGTCAAGCAGACTTGTTTACTTATAAGATCATGGCTTTGTCCTGTTTGGACGGCATAGTAGCCATAGCAATCTGGAAGACATGACTGAAAGTCAAAGGACACCAAATGAGCAGATGGAGACCGGGTCAGCAGAGTATTGTGCAGCTCTGAAAATTCGAGGCGTCCACTCTGATTGTTTAAGGCATTTCATTTAAAAACAGCTGTTGACACAATTTAAGGCTTTATTACTTTTCCAGTTGCAATTTTCCAGTGATTTCATGCAGAAACAATGAAAGAAGTGGCTCAACGTGATGCACCCGATGCAGTTCAGAGTGTTGGTAGTCCTTTAACCAGCCTGTATTTATCACCTTTATGATGTGAAAAACTGGCCCACTGTTTTCACTTAATAATTAGTTAAAGGATACTAGAATAATAGATTATTTTTATTTGAATGCCATTAGCCCTAAAGAAAGAGATATGTGGAGAAACAAAATAGCTCACAGGATCCTATTGCTTTATTAATTGAGAAAAATACAGTTGGTACGCAAAGCAGATTTTTTTTTTCTTCATTTTAATAGCATGCCAAATTATCTAAAGACATCCTCACATGACTTCTCTAAACCAGGGAAATTCCTATTATTGGCAGATGTATAGAAGGCCTCTTAAGACCTTAGGCATATAATGAAAATGCACAGTCTTGTCCTGCTTCACAAAAGGCTGCCTACCAGTCACAAAAAAGAACGAATGCTGACAAAATAAACAGACTGAAATGGACTGTTCTGAAGCAAACTCTAAACTATTATTCCACCCTGCAGCCTTACAGGAGCACAGCTTTACCAGGCAGCTTTATATGCAGCAGATTATTTGATACATAAGAAGTCTTTGTGCTAAACTAAAAAAAAAAAAAAAAAAAAAGTTTCAAGAAATAAAACTCTTCATAAGTCAGCCCTCCTCCTGCACATTTACAGCCCTTACCAGAGATAGGGGTGCAAGTCAGGACATGCAGCTACTTAATCAATCTTGTGTAACTGACATTTTTATGTTATTAAAATTACTATTGTTGTACTTTAAACACTCACTATTTGGCATTTTTAGGGCTTTCTGAATCTATAAAGCTCCAAGAATGTGTACATATCTGTCATTAAGTATACCACGATGATGTGGATACAGAGTAGTTTAGAACTGCACAACGTTAAAATTATGTGAGCTGCATTAAAAAAAGCACCAAAATTGTTAATGATTTATTTCATTTTCAATAAAGCATAAAAGGGGAAAAAGAGCATCACTTTAATCAAACAATTAGGCTGTCTGGTGCACAGCCTTGGCATAAGAAACATACCGTTTATCACCACTGTGTCAAAATCTCCTGTCTTGTAAATAAGCTTGTTTTATTCATCTGCTTTCTTTCTTGCTGCATGTTCACACTCTGCTTAATGGATATTTAACAGATCTAAAACACAAATGATCCAGCACATACTAACTTAATCTAGTAACAGATTTAATTAATTAACAGCAATTTATGTCATTGTACATTCTAAGTGAATTTTTGGAGAACCTTAGCAAATAGGCAAACATGATGGAGCTGAATAGCCTGTTCTCATGTTCATTAAGTGTAATCGACAGCACTCTGACTTCCATTATTGTTCATGGTGTTTGATATGGGTGCAAACACAATAAACTTCTCAAGATCATCACAGTTGTGAAGAAGGCGTCACAATCTCAAGGTCCTTTGTTCAAAGCATGGCTCTGTCCTTGATGAAGTCTGCATTTTCTCCATGTGGCTACGTGTTTAATCTGTCCTTAAGGCTTGTATTGTAGGTCACTTCATGAGTGAGTGTGCATTGAGGTTGACTGCTGCCTAATGCTGCCAAGTAGGCTCTGACCTTCTGATTCTGAACTTGATTAAATGGGTGTCATGATGGCAGGATGGTTAACTGTGTCAGGTACTTTTTTGGAGTTTACTTGCTCAGTTTTTGCATTGGTTTGATTGTTTTGCACTTGTGTGTTTAATGAACAGAATTTCAGCTTGTGTAAAACACTTAAACCCAATGGCTTTCTTAGTTTGTGACCTATGTGACCATGTTTTGGCCAGGGTAATTTTGTTTATTTCCGATTATGCTAAGATAGCCACTCCAGCCAAAACATGAGAAGCTGATATGTCTTGTCTTCTTTTTTCATGCACTTGGAAAGTCTAGAAGATAGTGAATATCATCTTGTTATGAATATACCTGAATGGGGAAGGCCAGCATCACCCACAAATACATCACCCAAAGAAAAACTTTTAATGTTTAATTTTAATTTAATTTATTAAATTAGATGAAGAACTGAAATATAAAAATGGATCTCTAAAGAAAACTTCAAAATGCAAAATCTGAAAGAGAAATCAGAATTGCAAGAAATATAAAAAAACAGCACAAAACACAAGTCCCAGATCTTCTAAAGCATAAATCAAAAAAACAATCAGAAAACAATGCCAAAAGCCAGATAATCAGAGTAGTTAGAAAAGCCAACAGAAAAAATGGAATGCACAAAAGGCAGCTGAAGAACAGTTGCTAAGAAAGCTAATGCCACTTTTTCAAAATCTCTGGCATCAGGTAACTTAAGTAGGGCTCTCAGATAATTCCTACTGATAGACCTAAACACATAAATCTCGAAAATCCTGGTGAAAAGGGCAGAATCACAAAAAAATAAACAAAGGAAAAAGTAGCTAGAGGAGAAATATGGAAATGTTGCTAAAATTTAAAAATGACAAAAATGGAAAGACACAAATACTTTCTTCATTCAAGGCACACTTGTGAATACAGAATGGACCAATTACTGTCAGCAGTAAATTACTTCCAAAAATGTTTATTCCTTTGTTAAGAATAATACAAATTAGTACTAAATTACTTACAAAGTACTACTTAATATATTTTTTTATTTTTACTAAGTAAACATAACATTTTATTTTGTTTCTTATACTGCAGCCTATTACCCAATTGTATTTCACTGATAATCAGTTCAACTTAATAACACTATATTGGTACTGTTTATATCTATATACAGTATATATCTGTCTGACTTTGCCAATGGTTCAAACCACCCAGATTATTATTTGATCCACAGATGCTGATGATTTTTTGTTTTCCTCTCGTCCATTGTCAGCTGGTTATATCCAAACTTAATATCTATGGACATATATTGTTAGATTTTTATTTGCCAACCAGTTTGAAATTTCTTTGTTTTAAACTGATTTATATTTTTATGTGTGTATAGAACATAAGAAATTTCACAAACGAGAGTAGACATTCAGTCCATTAGGCCTGTTTGTTTAGCTAATAGCTAAGTTGTTCCACTATCTCATCTAGATTGTTCCTAGAGGTTTTCAAGGTTTCTGCTTCAACTCCATGTCCCAGTAGTTTGTTCCAGAGTCCCATAACAAGTGGTAATATATGATATAATAAACACATACATTTGCTTTGTGTCCACAAGACCTGACATTTCTTGTTTCGTCGTACATTTACACAGATTATTGTAGACAATGAACACACACAAAATGTACAGTATTTCAAACAACGATATATCATTACCTACATAATTCTTTACAGGTCTTTGCTATGTAAAATCTTAAATGCAGACTGTAAGAGAGAGGTTTTGGGCTGGCGTTGATTAACACAGAGTGAAAGTGTTAAAAGGGGCAAATGGCTGGCTGAATGGTGGGTGGATGAGTGCCGCTTACTGACACATTTGCAAAACAAAGGCGGCTGTCAGTGGGCAGTTGCTGCACTGATAACGACATACAATTTTCCCGTGTTGGGAAATTAGGGTGATCAAGGGAAACAAAATTTGGTGGGGTTTCTAGTGTTAAGCAGTGGTATAAGCAACAAAAGGAAATTGATGGAGTGGCACAGTGTGGTGGATGCACTTAAATGTTCAAGTTCAGAAGGTCACAGAGTACCCAAAAAAAAAAAAGAAGTAGTCAGATATCAAAGTCACCATGAAAAGGCGAGTCACAGCCCACTGTCTGAGAGTTAACATCACTGGAGAGGGTAATGGATTTCCGGAGCTCATACTGTTTGAGCAGCGAGTTGCTGCAATAATTGGTGAGACCAGCATTTAACCAGCAGGTGAGGGGGATTCATGACATCACCATGGGTTAAGGTGAGTTTTAATTTTTTTTTCACTTACCATTATCCATACTTGTGTAAATAATTTGCATGTTTTATAAGACAAACAAGTGGGCAGCAGATGTGGTATTAATTACTGTCTATTCTGTTTCAGACAATATTACAAGATCCGCATGCCGGGGACACTACTCCAGGCGAAGATGGTGTTGCTGTGCCAAGCCCAAATTTGGCCGCTGGTTGAGCACAAACCCCTGATGGATGACCATCTGGCCATGTGCTGACAGATGCTGTTCTGGAGTCATAAAATGCAATAGTGGATGCTGTAAGAGATGTGTTCACTGAACTAAGGAATATATTGCCTGTACTATATGATACTGACCAGAAATTGAATGAATTGGTTAAATAATAAATGCTGAATCTGATTACCTGTTTTTATATTCTGCTAATTACATTCAAACAAAGTTGTAACGCTGTTTGATGTGACTGATAATTTTGTGGGTCAGGGTCAGGTTCATAATACCACATCTTTTCAGGTACGGGCAAGCCATGATTGTGCAACACCCTACATGCTTGCACAATGCAACACACTTTCTGTAGACTATAGAGTATCACAGTAATAGAATGGAAATGCTTTCTATTTACATAAGAAAATTCATTCTTTGAAGGTGCCTTTATTGCAATGTTTGGGAAAACCTACGAATTGCACTTTGATGTTTGCCTGTTCGAACACAGTGTAAGACAATCTTATATATCTGGATGACAAGCGGATAATACCATTCCATACAGCTGGTATGGATTGACTCAGTGATGACTGAGAAAGACCCTATCGATCAGCCAGTTCACGTTGAAAAGCTCCTGTACCTATAAATCTGAGGGTGGACAGAACTTGCAAAGGAGCAGGTAGAACATAATTCCTCAAAGTCTGCCTTTGTAAAGCCAAGCCCAGTTCAGCACACAGCTACAAGAGGATAGCTCTTGGAAATTGAAATTGATTTAGAAGCCAGTCAACATCATTGGACAAGAAATCATGATGATCTCTAAATATGCACTCTCTTCTGATTCTTCCATTTGCAATATCTTCAACAACCCTAAAGCAGCCATGGTAGTTGGAATAGTTTGGCCATTCTGTGCACCATTGTATTGTTAAGGAATGACTACAATCAAGTGCCTTAAATTGGTACATGATATGCAATTAATTTCAGTGTATTTGATAACGTCATGGATGCGAATCTAAAAAAGAAAGAGAAGTCAGTGTAAATCCTCGGAATAAGCTGTAGTTAAGCTGAGAGAAATAATTTCTGCATTGTATTGGGTGTGCATAATGATTTTTGAGAGAATTATTAGTGCTCACTAAACTTAGTCAGTCAAATCAAAGAGTAGAGTAGGAAAAAATAATTAATTGATGCAGTTTATTTACGTTATCTTAAATAACATTACTTAAAAAATATATTTTTCTAATGACCTACACCATTAACAATACATTCTTCTAAATGAGTTCACAAATTGTTCAGTCTATCCTGATTTTCATTCTAGTAAATTGAATAAAAAAACTGAGCCAAAGAGTTAAACTATTCCTAAAAATATGTGCACTATTTTTATTTGATGTGATAGGTTAAATCTTGATGAAGAATTTGGTGAAATGATTTTAATGCTATCAACAAACATCAGGCTGAAAGCTGATGGCTCTGCTCTACAGCCTGTCTCACACTTTTAATATTTTTGGGTGTTGTACAGTTCTCATCAGTTCAACAAACACATCTTTCACACTGTCTGTAGATTGATATTTTTCTAACTATCTAAAGAGAATGTTATGAGAAGAAGGAATGCTTCTTCGCCAAAGCACATTGAATTTAATACAAACCTTCTTTACACTTGTGTTACAGATTTAGATTCATTGTATGCCTTAACGCTGACCACATCAATGAGTCACCAGTTGTCCATGACCACTGAAACTGTATTTAGCATACAACACTGCCACAGCACTTTTGTATATCTCCACCTTATAGATTCACGCCCCACCTACAATCTCACAGCAACCCTAAAACTTCCACATCTTAGTGCCACTTCAGTTATTTTAATTTTGACATTTCACACTAGTGCTGCGGTCCCATCACACATAAGCTTGTATGTGTTTCTTTCTCTTGTCTCCACCTTTCTTATGCATGTCTTTGCTTGTCAGTCAGTTTGATTATTTCAGAGATTATGAGAGGGGGGTGATGTTGCAGGGAACATTTATGATGTTTTTGTATCATAGAAGCAAAGCCCTCTATAAGGCATCAATAGGGTTTTTCATAGGCTACATTTCAGATTGCATACTAAATTATACTAAAGAGCTGGTGGTATATTGCATGATTCACCATGCAATTTGTACTTAGATAATTTTACTACACATTCATATAGCCCATGACAGATATGTCTGCAACCCAATTAAGGTCACAACCCATAGTATAAGAAACACTGCTTATATTATTACCAATAGAAGGGGCGTGATTTGGCAAAAATGTCATGAATGTGTGTGTCACTGCACCAGCATTGTAGAGTTACAATAGAAGTGGGTGAAATTTCCAGTAGTAATCAAGGGTCCCTGTTTTGCTCCAGTGTATAAACTAAACTCTGGTATTATAGCATATGCAATAAATTAGTTATGTTGAATGCTATTACTTACGATATGCATATCCCAAATAAACCAGAAGCAGTACACTCGAATGCACAATCTGTGAACAAAAGTCACACCACCTTTTCATGAGATATACACACTGCTTGTGAAATGCAATAATGGTCGCATCATCGTGTAGATTAAGAAAAGTGCATGTAGTTTGCCACATTGCCAAAGACCATTGCAGCTTTGACAATTTAAGAGCAAAGAAGGTAAAAGCATATCATTTTGTAGGGAATGCAGTGTTTCCATGCAATATGAACACTGTTGCTATGATGGCATCAGCAATCTCCATCATTCTCTGCAATCCCAGCCACTCTTTTAATCATTGTCGAGACAAAGGCATGCGCTAAACACCTTTGTTGGGTGCTTATTTACTCGTTTCCTATGAAAGTCTTGAAGATCTTTTTCAGATCCTCCTGAGGCCTGTTAAGTAGCTGCCTCTTCTTTGGCAGATAAGTTAAAGTATTTCAATCTCTCAGCCTGAAAAATGCCCAGAGACTGCCTTCCCACCCAACCTGTGAAGAGCTGACCGCTAAAATACTTTCTCACATGCCCAGTAATGGGCACTCAATGATATTTAACACTGTGTTTTTAAAAATTACTTCAAAGTCTTTCCAAGGGTTAACTGTTGGGGTTGTGCATTCCCAACCCACCCCATCTGTGTAGTGTTTCTGTTGTCCACCTGGATCCCTTGATAACAGTAGATTAGAAATTCTAAAAGATATATAAACACTTCAAGTCCCTCCAGTGCAGCACAGTACCTCTCTATCGATGAGATTCTCAGAGGGATAATGCCTCATGATACAAGACCATGAATGTCAAAGAATGGTTACAGGAACATGACAAGGTTTATCTTTATGCATTGTCTGGCTAATTAACACAATCTCAGTCTAGTTGAGCATAGGTGAGATGAGATGGAATGAGCTTTTGGAAATAGACATGGGCAAGCATCCTTGCTCCACACTTTTAAAAATGTTTCAATACATTTTATAAAAGGATCAGTGTTCTGAGCACAAATGAGACACCATCCTGCTGTTCGGAAGCTGTGCATAATAAATGGCACTTGATGCATAGTATAGCATTTGCCTAAACCTTTTCTCACTGCTTATAAATGCTACAGAAAGAGGTTACAAATTTAAAATCAAATGAATAAGTCAAAAAGTAGCACAAAAGAGCATTTTTTTCTTTATTAGAAAACAGACACTAACAGTCAGAAAGGGATATTCCAACAAACTGTTAGTTTAATTGCTGAATGGCCCTCAGCACTATGTGAAACCTAATCGGCTAAAGAGGTTGTCTGAAACATTCTATTCTTTAATTCATCATGAACTTTTGGAGTGTCCCTTTTTAATGGGTTCTGTATGTCAAAAAGCAAGCTGCAACAACACTTCTGATACTTATAGCTAAAGGATATATTAAGAGACTTGTACATCTAGCTAAATAAACCACGAAACACTTGGCTCACTTCCCACTTTAGTCTAAAATAACAGGTTTTCTTCACATTTTTTAGTAAGAGGGGTGCTTATTACATTAAATGTCAAAAAAGATCAATCACAGAGAATGACCTTGAAAAATACCTACATTGTGTCTAGCATTTTTTGCATTGTGTTGGTCCTTTTGCATTTTTGAGGGCATTATCTCACTAATTGGATTTGTGCCAGTAAACTTGAGTTATTTACACAAACATAGGTAATGGTCTGCAAATGGAAGTAACTTAGGAAAATATGGAATGAGGTATACTAAAAGCAGGTATTTCCGAATGGGTGTGGATTCTGACCTAAGTATATGCCAATCCATCCATTCTCTAACCCACTTTTCTAGTGCAGAGATGCAAGCTCAATAAATTAACCAACAGCAATTTTGGAAAGTTAAGTGCAGGGCCGCTGCTGGCCAAATGGGTGCCCTAAGCAGAAATTTACTTTTGTGCCCCCTCCCCCAAATATTACGGAAGTAAAAATAAAATAATAAAAAAAACACCTACTATAGGGGCCAAAATAGAACTTTATTCAAATAAGGTGTGCTTAGCCTACTCTGCGTTCACCGTAAAATGCAATATATACGTTTATATTTTTGTTTATTTGTATATGTATATTATTAATATTAATTTATTATTATAATATATAAAAACGATTTTTTTGAGCAGCTGGGATGGTGCCCCCCTGGGAGTTGGTGCCCTACGCAGACTGCGTACTCTGCGTATAGGGAGCGGCGGTACTGGTTAAGTGAGATTATATTAAATTGTGGAGGAAGCCTTGTTGTCTGTAATTGTGGCTACCATTTTTAAACGATAAGATCTCAGTAATACTAAAAGAGTAGGAATTGCTATGGCATGACTGGTAGGTGTTTCAATGACACATACGAGGGGAGTACCCAAAAAATAACCGGAATTGAAAAAAATAATAGATTTAATCATTTTTACTTACTGAAACTTTAGTCTCCTTCCAAGTACTCTCCATGTGAATGAATGAACTTGTCCCCACAGTTTTCCCACTGGAGAAAACAAAATTTAACGCAGATGGTGATGGGTGATCATAAAGAACAGCGAGTCTGCGTTACATTTTGTTTTCTCTTAGGGAAAACAGCTGCTGAATCTGTGGTGATGCTTGAAACTGCTTTTAAAGAGGAAGCTTTAAGTAAAACACAGGTCTACGAGTGGTTTTCGCGTTTCAAACGAGGGGAAATGTCACTTGATCTTGCTCCGTGCGACTTTTTTTTTGTTCCCGCATGTGAAAAAAGAACTCAAAGGAAAGCGTTTTTTTGTATCATGAAGGAAGTCGCTGCAGGCATTGGACAACGTTCCTCTTCAGCAATTCCAAAAATGTTTCCACCAGTGGAAAAACTGTTGGGACAAGTGCATTCATTCACATGGAGAGTACTTTGAAGGAGACTAAAGTTTCAGAAGTAAAATTATTAAAACAATTTTTTTTCCAATTACAGTTATTTTTGGGTACCCCCTCATATATTTCAACATGTTGTTGCTAAGTATAAAGCCGTATATTATCAGCAAAGTTCATCTGAGTTTGTAGGTACTAGTATTGACTATCAGAATATCACAAAGCATTTTTTTCCAGTGCCTTGTGATGCTTTGCAAGGCCAGCATGACATCACAGAGTTATAGCAGCCATGCACAGAGGTTTCATGTATGTGTACTCTTTGTCATCTGCTTCGCACATGCATGTTGTCACTCACTACCTGTGTGCTACTCCAGCAGAATTTGCACTCCACATACATTGACAGATGCCTCCCTAGCCCTCAGGGATACTTGAAAGACCACAGCACCATTATAATACACTCAAAACTAGTTCAGTTTCTCCTTCCCCATTGAATTAAATTCATTGAGAGGTTAGAGGGGTACAATTTGCCATTTTAATTTGTGTAAAATCATTCTCTTAGAATAATAATAATAATATTACATTTGATTTATTCATAGGCACCTTTCTAAACACTCAAGGACACCGAACAATAGATAAAACACATTATAAACAAAACTAAAATACAAAATTTACAGGTGGCGCAGTGGTAGTGCTGCTGCTTTGCAGTAAGGATATTGTGGGTTCACTTCCCTGTTCCTCCCTGTGTGGATAGTGCTTTGAGTACTGAGAAAAGCGCTATATAAATGTAATGAATTATTATTATTAAAATTTAAAATCAGACAGAGGAATTATAGTCAAAGAGAAAAAGCAGTCTTAAACAAATGAGCTTTAAGTTTAGATTTGAAAAGTGAGAATGATTCAATATTTCTAAGCTCAGATGGTAATGAGTTCCAGAGCTGGGGAGCAGAACAACTGAATAGAATAAGCATTAATCCCTGTTTAATATTTCTAAAGGATCACCTTCATGCAGTGTCGTAACATTCTTTGATTACTAAGAGGCAGGGTGATAATGGATATATGAAGCACTGAGTATTGAGTGCACTCATCTGATGAACAAGATGATATTGTCATCTGTATGCTATTGCCATTCAGTGTCTAAATGTGAAGCTATTTGAGCATTTAGGCATTCTGGAAAAACATAAAACACAGTGTTTTTCACATTCATCAATAATGCATGAATGTCTTTGCTGAGGATGATTGGTGTCCTATCCCTCCTATAGAATTCTAGATGTTAGGTTTTGAATCATGCCCTGTTACTGTAAACAACTTAATATTTTGTGTTTTTTTCTTTTGTCCCAGAGATGTAAATTTAATGTTAGTCTATCATCTATTTTAACAATTCTTGGAATACATTGTGCATGTTATATGAATAGCTCATCTCACTTACAGTATTTATATAAGCAACTTGTTCTTCTTCTTCTTCTTTTGGCTGCTCCCATTAGGGGTTGCCACAGTGGATCATCTTCTTCCATATACACTATGTATATAAGCAACAACTCCAGGTAATCAAAAGTCTATCAGCACATCTATCATGGTTCATGTAGTAAACTACAGTAAATTAGAAAAAAAATAGCATGATAATTTCACTTGTAGAAAGTAAAAATATAGCCAGATTCTTAATGACAGACTCATTTTTCATCTAGCAGGAGATGGAGGGGCAAAAGGGCACTGGAGTCAGCAGAGTTGAGACTGAGGCACAGAACCGTTGTCCAAGCAGTGAGAATTGGAAGAGTGGGGTTAGGCAGTCTCCCTGCACCACAGTTCAACAAAGTACAGGGCAAGGACAGGTGCCACCCTTGCCCAGAAGCAGCATTGGAGGAACTACATAACAGCAGGATGACAGGCATGGTAAAAGCAGGGGTCATGGATAAGATTGGAGAGCACAGTAGGATTGTAGCAAGTTGAATGACAGCACATTAAATCTCTTATCCAGGCTGTCTACGAAATTTTACCGAGTCCAGCAAATCTGCACCTTTGGGGTAAATCTGAGACACTTCTTGTCCCCTCTGCTCTGGAAGAGGGACACTGAAGCAAATCCTTAGCAGTTGCCTAAAAGCCCTGGTGGAGGGACACGATTGTTGGTGACATAATCAGATACTGAATATAGTTGCAGAGAGCATCTCCTTAGCCATCGCTATTAAGAAACACCACTTTGTGAAGGAAGGAGCAAAGCCCCAACCACTACCCTCAGAGTTGGGAGGCCTACTTAACACCATTAGTGATCGGGAGCTAAAAATCAACTTTAGTAAGCAGCTCAAGGTTCCAGTCAACATTGCAGTAGCACCTTTGTGACCAGATACAGTCATTTTTTTCAGAGACCTTAAAACAGCTCCCAATGATTGAATTGATAGTACCCTGGAAGATCAGATGGCGGGAGCATCTGAGAGGAAGAAAGCTGAGTAACAGGGACTTCTGGAGGAATGCCAGAAACATGGGTGGTGAGCTCACTGCCATCTAGTTGATGTGAGCTGCAGAGGCTTTACTGGTCACTGTCCCTGCAAAGTATACACATTGCTTGTCATCAAACAGGCCTTTTAAGAGAGGTCAAGTCAGTGACAGAGGCTGCTGAGAGAGCCTCTAGATGGCTGTGGATGAAGATGGGTGATCTATGGATGAGTGCTGTCAGGACTGGTTTGCCTGGGTGAGGGTGTATGATATTGTGCGACTCAACAAACACCCAATGACCCCAGAAAACTGAAGATGCGTCCCAGCACACCCTTGTGGATGTATCAAGTAACAACTCTGCTATAGTAGGTGATACAAAGCTTTATATGTTTACACAGCATGTCCTCTTATGAAATGTGTAAAAGTGTTTTCCAGTACAAACTTCGGTTTTCTTGGTAAAATTAGAGTTTGTAGTGATTAAGTTAATGAATATCTGGCGAAGCGGCTTGACTGAAGATATGTTTGTCAGACAAAAGTTATCTATCCATCCATTTATCTGTTTACTGAATCCATGTATTTCTGTTCAGTTGGAGTCTACTGTGCTAGTATTATGTACAAAGCAGAAAACAAACTAAAAAGGAAAGTAATCCACGAGAACAACATTTATTTTCATAGCACATTTTTGTACAAAGTATGCAGTTCAAAATGCTTTACAAGATGACAAAGAAATAAAATAACAAAACAAGAAAAACAAATTAGAAAGACATAAAAAGAGTAATTAAAACATTACATACCAAAAATATTAGATAAGAATAAATTGTATTATCCCTGCGTGGAGTTTGCATGTTCTCCCCGTGTCTGCGTGGGTTTCCTCCGGGCGCTCCGGTTTCCTCCCACAGTCCAAAGACATGCAGGTTAGGTGGATTGGCGATTCTAAATTGGCCCTAGTGTGTGCTTGGTGTGTGGGTGTGTTTGTGTGTGTCCTGCGGTGGGTTGGCACCCTGCCCGGGATTGGTTCCTGCATTGTGCCCTGTGTTGGCTGGGATTGGCTCCAGCAGACCCCCGTGACCCTGTGTTCGGATTCAGCGGGTTGGAAAATGGATGGATGGATGGATAAATTGTATTATTTACCTAACACAGGTATGCATGAAATCGAAAAAAACTATTTCATTTTTAAGTCTCTAAGGATAAGTCCAATGCTATGATTAGATGGCTGGGGACAGCAGAAAAAAATTAAAAAATAAAAACTCCAGATAAGCTGGAGAAAAAAAAAATTCTGCAGGAGTTCAAAGGCCAAAAGACAGTGCAGCCCTCATGGGGCGTTCTACACTTCATGAATGTGTCACAATTACAAGATACTGTTGCAGAGCTCTTTCTCTTCATCTTCTCAGCATATCAGACAGCTGCAGCATAGTTAGGCCAGGGGACACTGGCACCTAGTGCCACCACAAAATGCCAGAAATAAAAGAAAATACACAAAAGTAGTTATAAGTGGCCAGTCTATAAAACAGCACATAGATTTACATTTAATGAAAAGAACCAGTTTCCACCTCCTTTCAGTATTAATATTGCAGTATTAGTGATGCTAGCAATTTAAGTGACCCAGAGAGAAAGTCCGATTAAAGAGGTGCATCTTTAACAGTTTTTTTTACTGGCCTGGCATATCTCTAATGGTAAAGTATTCAAAATTTTTGGTGCATAGAAACAGAAAGCCTCCCCACCAGTTATTTTCTGGTTCACTCTTGAAATACTAAGCAAGCCAGTGTGACAGGAACTAAGATAACAATTATGAATGTAGGTGGACAAGCAGTTCAAAAAAAAAGAGATGGTACTAGATAGTTTAGAACTTTATATATAATTAAAAGTATTTTAAAATCAATTCTAAAGGGCACAGGCAGCCATCTTGTAGTGATAAAAAGATCTAATGTTTGCAATGTTTCATAAATGAAACAATGCGGTTTTAGCGATATGTTCAATGTGCGAATTGAAGTTTAACACTGCCTTTATAATGATGCTGTGATTCTTTACTTTTGGCCTTATTTATAAAGAAAGATGAGCTAGTTTATATCTAAGGTCCTGGCTTTTTTATTTGCTTCCAATAATAAAATGTTTTCCTTGTTCATTTCTGGTAACTGTCAATTAATCTCTACACGTCTTTGCAAAACCCAATTAAGAAAGCATCTTGGCCAAAATTCTAATCCAGATTCCATTTGCTTAACCACTGTCCCATTTTGATGCTTACAGAGAGGACACTTTTTATGTATGTAGATTACATTCTGGACGCGGGGAATGCAACAGGCTACCCTGTTGGACTTTATTGTAATGTACTATAGAAATGAGAGAATATGCCAGAAAGATGGGATTCACTGATGAAACACAATATCTGCCTGTGCATTACAAAACTCTGCTAGATTCAGCTGATATAACGCTTGCACTAAACTAAGCACAGTGCTACATGAATGAAACAAACAGCGTCAAACTGAATGATAAACATCCCCCGTCTGTTTGACGTCACATACTGTTCCTTTTAAACTACATGTTTAAGCATTTTTTTTATACACATGCATTCTTGTAAAAGTGTTACTAATTTGGGATTGGGCCTCCAGTTCCTCTGAAAAGGAATAGAAACCATTAATTTAATGAATGAAAAGAAACTTTTCTGAATATATTTGGCTTTAATGGCTGTTCTTAGTGAACTAAAGTCCAGTCAACCATGAGCTGAGCTTATGTGTTCTGCATGCTGGAGTGCTAGCCCTAAATTGTCTACTTTATTTAAAGTTAAAAATGTATGACTTCATTTTGAGAAAAAAAATGGATGTAAACTAAAATACATGTATACTAATATTAGCCTGTGTTACAGGCTAATGTTGCTGTGTTACAGATAAAAATAATTCAAGGTTTATTTCTAAGCCCAGAGGTAAGTCAGGGAAAATCAGTTAATGCCTTCCCAAGAGGCTGCAAAGAGCTACTCTAGTTGTTTTGCTGAAGGACTCTGCATTCTGACATAGTAGATGGGAGGATGCATTCAGGTGAATGAGCAGCAAAGCATGCATCTTACATTATGTTTGGAAGTCTTGAGAAAAGGCCTGGAATGTGAATGTTAGAACTGAAAGGGAAATTTTGGGGGTATTTTTGTTTTTTTAATCCCTGTTGTACTTCTCAGGGTGGCACAGTGGTAGCATTGCTGCCTCCCAGTAAGAAGACTCAGGGCCTCCCTGCATGGACTTTGCCTGTTCTCCCGATGTCCACATGAGTTTCCACCCACAGTCCAAAGACATGCAGGTTAGGTGGATTGATGACACTAAATTGGACTTAATTTGTATTTGTGTGTGTGTGTTTGTGTGTTCATCCTGTGATGCACTGGTGCCCAAGCGGATGCCCAATGAAGGGCCACCTACGTCTCTAGCTTTACGAAGCCAGACATTAAATTAAACCAAAAAGCAAAACAATACTACCTACAAAAAAAACAAAAACAAGACAAGAAACTGGGTGAAGAAAGTAATACAAAACACGAGGTAAACAGGAGGAGGAAAAAGAAAACAGTAATCTTTCAACATGGAATTTCCCTTATTATTCATTTGGGAATGCTTATACTGTGAAAGGTGTTATATGAAATGTCTGTATGAGAAACCACCTTGGACAATGTGGAAGTCCATCGCTGGACCTTCTAATGCACAAGGCTGCACTTGCACATGCCTCACCGAAGTGTCTTTTGAGATTTGAGAGGAAAATCCATGCACAGGTTGAACATAAAAACTCCACACAGACAGTGGTTAATGGTGGGATTCATACCCAGGACAATGGATTAATGTGGCAGTAGCTTTAACTACAGTAATAGCATGAGACTTCTATGAAGCATTGCATTTTTTGCACACAATAGATAGATAGATAGATAGATAGATAGATAGATAGATAGATAGATAGATAGATAGATAGATAGATAGATAGATAGATAGATAGATAGATAGATAGATAGATAGATAGATAGATAGATAGATAGATAGATAGATAGATAAGCAAATTAATAAGCATTATAACAAAAATTGTTGAACCTTGCCCCTTTGGTACCCCTGTAGCTTCTGACTTTCTTTCCAACTGAGCTTTGAATTTAAAAGAAGTCATGTTATTAACTGGATGGCTAGTGTAATAAAACTATTTCTTTGTATTCTGATTCATTACTATGTACACACAATTTGGAGCCAGCAAAGAACTTTGACTTTTCAATTTTAGTTAATTTTGAAAACAACAATTGTTAATGGGCTGTGCACCATTTAGCACATCTGCCTCACAGTTCTAGAATCCTAGGTTCAAACCCCGGTCTGCCCTGCATACAATTAATTCCTATCTAAAAAAAAATGCAGGCTATCCAAAAAAGAAACAATTTGACTATGCAGTTTGTTCAGTACTTTCATCATTCTCTTTGGTTGCTTTCACCACAAATCAGATGGAGGATTTTTTGCTATTTTTGCTGACTGCAGCTAACAAAACAGAACAAAACATGTTGAAGCTAACTGAGCACGTCTTCAAGCACAGCCACACAAGCTCAGAGTTCTGGTTCAGATCTTAGGCACAGTCCCTCTCTGTGTGGAGTTTACATGCTGTCCCCATGTAGTGTGTTTCACCAATTACTCAGATTTCCATCCCACATCCCAGACATGTGCAGGTCAGTTTAACAAGTGAGTCTAAATTGGCCACATATCAAGGGTGTGTCTGCACATGCATGATTTGCACTGATCTGCTACAAAAGACTCCTGCCTCATAGAACAGATACTGTATACCTTTCTGACAGTAGCTGGGGTGGATTTTTCATTCAATTACATCCTACACAGGCTATCCTGAGGAAAAACAAAGACATGCAGACTGGGAGCCCAGTGTTACAGCTGGCCAAACTTTGAAAAAGTCAGCGTGGGCACTGACACTTACAAATGTGTTTTGGAGTAAAATTTGAGCACATGATCTTCCTAATACAAGGGATTTTTACAGGGCCCCACCAAAGAAATCCAGTAAATCCTATTGTGTTAAGAAGGCCTACACAGCCAGCATTTTTGTTTATTGACAGCACATTAGCAAATTGTTTTTCTTTCTTTAAGTGGTTCTTTGTGTGCCTGGCTGTGAAACACACACATATGTGCAAAACAAAAGAAAACTAAATTTATACAGCTGGTTAGGTCTTAGGCAACACAGTGATGCAGCTGGTAGTGTTTCTCAGTGTGTGGGACTGAAGTTTGACTATGGAGTCTTCTGGTGAGAAATTTCCATGTTTTCCTTGTTTCTAGCATGAAAGTGCATTAATTTTGTTTGTGCATACCCTGCAATGGACTTGTTAGAACTGTTTATGGGAGGAAGTGGCTCCATGTGTTCAATTCTATGGGATCTCTGTCCCTTTTGTTCTAATGCAAAGTAAAATGGCCAAAAAATGAATGTTTAAACCACCATTAAAGGTCTTTTGAATTAAGATACATTTATTCTGTGAAGTACACTATGTATTTATGTACTGAATGTATGTATTGTTGCAAAAACCAGACATAAGATCCATAAAAATTTTTGGGGCGGCCACCCGTATATTGGTATCCTGGCTGCAAAGTTGCAATAAGTATAATAGCACTGACGTGCACAAAACCGAGTCCAAAACTTAACTGAGGGAATAGGGAAAAGGTGGAGGCTTTTAAAGGGGAAGACAGGAAGTGAGATCAAAGGGGTCGGGCTCATGAAGGTCTTCAGCCATTGGTTCGAGCCCGGGCATGACATCACAGGGGCCGGAGCCAGCATGGCCTCTTTCCATAGGTTCGGTCCCGGAAGTGACGTCAAGAGGGCCAGGTGGAATCTCCTGTGAATGGTCTACAGGAAAGGGAGAAAAAGAGTCAGTGCACTCTGCCACATCCCGGTATGACTAGGAACTGCCCTTACTCAAGCCCTTTAGCTGCCTCCCATGCGCACATGTGTGACAGTATGTATGTGTATGTACAGTACCTTGCTATATAAGGAATACTTTAAAAGCTGCCTTTATTTTACACGTATGGCTAGATGCAGATGGCATATTCTGGGCCCTGTTTGTGTTGAACTTGCATGGCTTTCTTGTGTCTATGTGAGGGTTTTCTGTGGATACACTAAGTTTCCTTCCAAGCCCCAAAAATGTATGAGTCAGGTTAACAGGTGGGTTCCAAAATTCCCTTGAGTGAGTGTGATTGTTGGAAGGTGTGTAAAAGTGATATGCATTGGAGTGGTATCCCTTTCAGTGTTGGTTCCTACCATGCACCGGTGTGATGTCCTGGGTGCTGCAGCCATGGGCATCTTCCATACCAGGAACATCAATAGTCATAACCAAGGATGGACACAAGAATACATTGTAAACAATCAGTGTCCAAAAAGTGTGGTGCAATCAAAATCTTCAACAAATAATTATCCATAAAAACAGTGAAGGATAAAGTCAATAAGTAATTCAAGTTCAATAAATAGTTCTAACAAGGAGTAAATTTAATATCATTTTTGGCTCCTCCCATTTCAATGCCACTCTCTCTCAGTCTTGTCTCCTTTGCTCAACCATATGGCTTGCTCACCAGTGATAAGCCACTTGTGAATGTGGTCCCCCATCTGGCTCCTGCACAAGGAACCTCTTTTGATACCTGCTGGGGGGTTCCTCAGAAGGAGGGTGAACCCATACTGCCTTTGAACATCTCAGGTGACACTTGTGACTTGTGAAATGACATGGCCTCCACTCAGCGAAACAACCCCAGATGGCTCACATGCTTTGTCAAAGCCACAAAGGGTTTACGGTCTAAAACTGGAAAGCAGTTTGTTATCAGGTATAACATTCTCTACCACAAGGATGAAATTGGGCAGAGGCTGGTGTTGCCTTCTAGTCTGTGAGAAAAAGTGCTGTACCTAAGCCATAGCATTCCTTGGTCAGGTCATTTAGGGCAGGAGAAGACTTCAGATTGGCTGTTTCATCACGTATGAAATTGAAATGCCTGATCAACCCAGGAAGTCAAAACAGACTTTCCATATCAATATGCTGAAAACCTGGTATGAAAATGCTAATTCTTCCTATCTGTTTTTGATTCGATACATACTACCGCACCCCCCACACCCAGGGATCTGACGCTGTTAGTTTTTATTTGAAACTGGGAATAACTGGAGATGTGAGTGGTGTTTTTAGTAATGGAACTGGACATTCTCTAATCTGGAGGGATAAAAGCTGACACACAAACGCTAGCGAATCTGCCTTCTTCGTATCTCACCGTCACTTGATTTTTTTTTTTTTCAGTTTTATTGTGTGTTCCTGCTCACGCTGAATTGGTATGCACCTTATGGTCTATGATGTCAAAAAAAAACCTAAAAAAAACAGAGACACAGGTATATATGATATTTGGAATTATTCGTTTTATGACCTGTATAGTACATTTCGGAAAACTTTGTGGCACGGATGCAACATTATTCATATTATTCATATTCATTCGCATAACAACTTGCAGTTTGTAATCGGTGACCGCGTGTTTTTTTTCACCCGATCTTGCCAGTCCCCATATGTTGCTGTATGCTGTTTCTTTTGTACTCCACTACATGCAGAGTAAAGAATAGTACAGAGCAGCAACTTCAGCGCTATATGCAATCATCAGATTCAAATGTTAATAGTTCACACACACGCAAGGATCGTCCTTCCTACATTTACAACGTGTGTACCTGTTACAATGTACACACTTCTCCCTATGCTGTGGTTTCTATTACACACCTGAAAGAAAGAGACAATATATGTGAAAACATCATCACACTAATGCAATATTATTTGAAAATGAACAGCGTCAGATCGGGAGTGAATTTATGCTATCGAAGTGCAGGGGATTTTTAGGTTTTTTAACTTTGACTTCAGAAGGCTCATGAGGTGTGGTGCTGGCGATGGGTTGGGTGCATGTCCAATTCAGGCCTGGTGGATGCTGCGGGTCTGGCCATCAAAAAGGTGAACGTCTGCCATGATCAAAATAAGAAGTATGGAGCGTTTAGCTTAGTTTAGTTAAAGTATGTATGCATTAATTTGAGAAGGGGATCCTCATAAGAAATCCCAAGAGAAAGTCTCGAGGTAAAAGTAACTTACTTTCAGAGAGGACATCATATTATGCAACGTAGGTGTGCCACCAGCCTATATAATACATTCCTTGTAGGGGTTGAGCGTAGCATGTAATCACAACACACTGACGCCCACCGTGATTGGTGAAAGAGGGTGGTGTGATGCAGGATTGGCTGTAAGATTTGTTCCTCAATATAAAAGGCACTTCCTGCCTATAGGGGTCATCTTTGGATTTATTCGGGTGGACAGTGTGGTTGGTATAGCGATTTCCTACAGTATACTAAACAGCAGCTTGTACCTTATTTGTAAATATTTTATTTTGTATGTAAGTATAGATATCTCCTCTTGTTTGTATATACAGTGTTGCTTATTTCCCTTGTAAATATTTTTGTGGATTCATAGGACTGTGTTTTGTGTAGTTTCTTTCTGATTGTATTTTCTTTATTTAGGAAAACTACTGTGTTGTGCATATACAAATTTTTGTCTTTTATTATTTTTGTTTTTGGGACTGATAATTCACTGTAAATATTTTTAATTATTTTTGATGAGGACATTGCTTTTTGTGTGCACCTGCCAATAAAACCCACTACTTTTTTGAAATACCTTGCTATTGTGTTATCCATGTCTGCCATCTCTCGATTCTGATCCTGGTTAGTCCCAAACTAAAAGATGACTACTGTGTAGTCTGGTGCCAACTTTGCCACTACATGGGTTGTCACATCATTATGCCTGGTTTCCTCTTTCTGCCACCTCTGTTGGTCACCACATGACCTCTAAGCCTACAATAGCCCCTGCTTCAACAGGGTTTAGCAGAGTTGTCTGTTGTGGAGCACCCATGACCTCTCCATTGCACTAGCCTGACCACCCGATCCTGTTCTTCCTCTGTCTAGTCGGTTTTCTCTTCTTTTTTCTCCCCTTTCTAGCTTTACTCAGACTAAATATTTATCCATGCCCACACCCACACTTTTTCATAAAAACTGCATCCCATCATTCTGGCATGGACCTACAACATGTTATATCATAACCTGAATCTTCTGATGTACTGACCCTCCATGACCCTGAATTGAATCAAGGTAGGAGACTCTTTGTCTCACCAGGAACTGCCTCCTGGTAAAAAGAGAGAGGATGTCGATCCAGAATTGTTATAGGCTCATCGACTGTCTGTTCAGAGAAAACTCCATCTTGGACAGCCTGGTGAAGGAATAAAGAGTTCTGAGTTACTTCCCATTCTCTACATGTTTCCATTAAGATGCCAATAAAGTTTTTGGCAATCCACCCTACACCTTGAATCCATCCTTTTGTTGGTTTTTTGGGTGTTTGTACTTATTTTGACTGGGGAGACGCTGCACAGTATATAGGACTAGGTAAAACTATGTGATGTATGTGAGATATTGTAATATAACATTGATACAGTATGTTGTATAGTTTAAAATTTAACATGTTGCAAGTCTCACTGTAAAAAAGGGCACAAGGTTAAACTTCCAAATGTGCATTCATTTATATACAGTGCAGTAATATGAAGTACCAATAAAAATACTAAGCAACTCCTTGGAAGTTTTTACATTTTATTGTTACATGACATTGAATCACAATGGATTTAATTTGGCTTTTTTGGCATTGTTCATCTCATAAACGCCATTGATAAGACGCATTAACATCAACATGAAAACAATTTGCAAAGTGGTCTAAATTAATTCTAAATATAAGACATGGACTAGTTGATGACATAAGTATTCACCCTTTAATATGACACATCTAAATCATCACTGGTGCTGCTGGTTAGTTTTAGAAGTCTTATAATTAGTTGAATAGAGTTCACCTGTTGGTAGGGGATTAAATTAATTGTAGTATAAAGGCCCATGTATGTGGAAGGTTCACTTGTAGTGATTCAGTACCATGGCCGACACAATGAAGACAAAAGAAGAGTCCAAACAACTACATGAAAAGGAGATTGAAAAACACCAATCAGGGGATGGAGATAAGAAAATATCAAAGTAGCTGAACATCCTTTGGAGTCCAGTAAAATCAACCATTAAGCAATATAATGAGTGTAGCTCAATTGTAAATCGGGCAACAGGAGGCTGGCCACAAAAACTGAATGCTATGAAACAAGAAGAATAATGAGGGATGCCACCAGGGGACCTTTGATAACTCTGAATGAGTTACAAGCTGCATTAGATAAGATTGGGCAGACAGTGACGACAGTAACTGTTGCATGGGTTCTTCGACATTGCTGCTTTATGGGAGAGTAGCACAGAGAAAATCAAAAATACAAGCCTCTGAAGTTAGATGGAAGAAAATTCTATGGTCTGATTAGACCAAAAACTGAGCTTTTGGCCATCAGACTACACATTATGTTTGGTATATGCCAAACACTGCTTATTATCAATAACACACCATTCCCACTTTGAAGCATGGTGGCGGCAGTGTCATGCTTTGGGGATGCTTCACTGCAGCAGGCCTTGGAAGGTGTGTGAGGATAGAAAGTAAGTGCAGCAAAATACAACTTGTGTTTTGGGTGAAGATGTGTTTTTTCAGCAAGAAAACAACTCCAAGCATAAAGGCAAATCTTCACAGGAATGATTTAAAAACGCCAATGTTAATGTCCTGGTATGGCCTAGTCAGAGTCTAGACATCCAATTAAGAATTTGTGGAAGAACTTGAAAAAGGCTGTTCATTCATGACCCTTATGCAACCTGTCAGAGTTTGAGCAGTTCTGCAAAGAAGAGTGCAGTGTCCAGATGTGCCACGTTGATAAAGAGAGACCTGTGCACGCAGACTCAAGGTTACCATAGCAGCCAAAGTTACATCTACTAAATTCTGACGTGAAGGTGTTGAGTCAAAGACAGCTCAGCATAATCTGTGAGGTAATAATGACTCAAACAAAAAACTTAATAATATACAATGTATAAATTTAGTGCATAAAGTTCTGGGAAATTTGAGATGTTGTGGAAAGTTTTTGCCTTAGCAAAGAACATTAGAAGAAGATGTGCCATTTTTTCTAAAAGGTGCTTATTCTTTACTTTAACGAGAAGCTTTCTTATTCTAGTTTTCAATTTGCATTTTGTTTTCTATTAAAAAAAACGTTTAATTTCTGTTAATGTTTATAAGTAATATAAAGTATGTAATTTACTCTGAAGTTTCATGAGAAAGGAATGGGTTCTTTTATAAGTTTGAATACATTTATGTTCACTCCCGGGACACTGACCAGCAAAATAAATAATTGGATTTTTTTAATTAAACTATTTTGGTTCATTTATAAGCTAATGTGTATTTTTTGATTTGTGAAATTCTTATAGTGAAAACTGTTTAGTTTTTAGAAAAAGGTTGAATATTTTAAGTGATAGGTAGGATTGTGACAGGAATTTAAAGCATGTAGTTTACTTAATGTGAAAGCCCCCCCCCCCCCCCCCCCCCCATTCTCCTACCCCCCACTCTAAGCTACAAGTTTGTGAGAGTGCAGGATTATTGTAGAATGTGTACCTGGCTTAACACTCAGGCATGTTTGCCGACTGCTGCTAGTTTGCTTTTTCATGCACAATGGAGACCCTTTAGCTAACTAGATTGGGCTAATGTTTAGCTTAGTGTTCTCTTATTAGATTTAATCATTTTAAAATATAACACCACTATCATTCTAGGAGTTTTTGAATTTATAAATACAGAATAAGCAAGTCATTGTGTTTTGCACTGTACATAAGTGGTTCTCAGGTTCAGTCCTGTGGCTACTGGATTTGGTTCCAAACAATTTCCCAATCAGCATATCAGTTTTACTTTTGCTTGATATCACTATTTAATTAGCTGATCTTTTTGTTTTTATTATTTTACATTTACAAAAATGATATATCTCAAAATGAGATTTATTGTGTTAAGAAATGAAGAAATATTTGCATTTCTTGCCATATCTTTAAATGCTTAACTCTGTTTTGTCATTTTCTTTTGATTCACTCTTCTGTAGAATTTCCTGTCTTAATTGTATCTGAATATTGACAATTAATAACAAGCAGGGCAGACACCAGTAGGAACAACAACAGTTGCTAAAGGGCAACAAGTATTTCAATATTGCCTACTTGTGGGTTTATAACTATTTAGCTGTGCTACATGTTGTAGCAGTAGAGGCTTGTATCGACCTCTTGAACCCTCAGGTACCACTCCAAACACCAGGTAAAAGTACAATTATTATTTATTGTACAATAATTACGTGCACAAAGCACCCTCCACTCCACACTATTCATATAATCCACAAACCAATCACAATACTCTCTCCTCCGCTCTCAGACACTTAGCCACCCTTCCTCCCAGCTCAGCTCAGTGTCTGGGCTTTCCCAGAGTCCTTTTATACCCCCTGACCCGGAGGTGTTTCTGCCCAACAGTCCACAAGTCCTTATTACTTCCGGGTCAGGGTAAAAGTCCTTTTCTTCAACCTGGAAGTACGTCATTTCTCCTGTTCACGTGACCAGGACGTACTTCCAGGTTATAGGGCACATACGAGTCCACGAGCCTCCCTACAGTGACTCCCGGTGGTCCCCAAGGTATCCAGCAGGGCTGTGCATATAAACTACAAAGTCCATGAGGCCCTGCTGGAATTCGGGGAATGACCATGCTGTCGGGAGAGCTCCTCCTGGCGGCCTGGGGGTGAGGGCTGGAATATGTAGCCAGCCAATCATCACAATGTCTAAGATAGGCTGAAATCTAAGTAATCAACCTAGATATCAGTGTTAATATTTGTACTGCACCATGCAATGCATACGTCTTTGTTATATGCCATTTCATATGAGATTTGTAAAAGCAGTGTTAATGTATATGATGACTATCCACAGGGGATGCACAAACCAGTGTGTTTCTTTGTGCCAGGTCCCAAGCCCGGATAAATGGGGAGGGTTACGTCAGGAAGGGCATCCGGTGTGAAATTTTGCCAAATCAATATGCGGACAACAATACAAATCTCCATACCGGATCGGTCGAGCCCCGGGTTAACAACGACCACCACCAGTACTGTTAGCCAACAGGGTGCTGGTGGAAATTTGGCTTCTGTTAGCCGAAGAAGAAGAAGGAGAAGAAGAGGGGGGAGACGTGTCCGGGGGCAGGAGGAGAGGAGGAAAGTAAAGAGAAGGACAGAAAGATATGTAAGAAGATGATCCGCTGTGGAAACCCCTAACGGGAGCAGCCGAAAGAAGAAGAATGTATATGATGATTATCTATTAGAATGACAAATGCAAAGCATTTTATTACTAAAAATATTTGAGATGCGCCATGTGTTGGAATGACAGAGACATACCAACCGGATGGACTCAAAGACACTTATCCTTTTGTTAAGATGGATAGTGACCCAAATGACCAGAATAATAAAAATAGCAAAATATAAAAAAACACCCACATATAAATTCTTTCTTTGTTCAGTTAAAACCAGGGTTTAATTTGTTGATTGATACAAAAAAAATAGAAAGCTGGAAATAACAGCTTGCTTAAATAAGGTAGGAATCCAATTAAAATGAGAAATGAGTTAGGATAAAAGCCCGCAGCCACAAGAAAACCCCAGGACTGAACTTGAGAAGCACTGTTGTAAATAAACTCAGTCCTCTTGAATCCTGTACGTACTCTTGATAATACAAGGCTTGTGCTTTCTAATGGTCATAAAGTTTGATAATTGCTTTCCATTCATTTTTTAAATATGATTTAATTAAAATGTTGTTGGGTAGGATTGGTGATGCCGTGAGTAGTGCTGCTACTTCATGGATCCAATATCCTAGATTAGAATCCCAAGCCTGGTTACTGTCTGGTTTAAGTCTGCAAATCCAACCCATGTGTATGTTTTCCTTTTCTCCTTGTACTCCAGTTTTCCTCCCACAACAGGAAGATATTTCAGTTGGCAGCTGTAAATTGGGCCAATACCAGTAAGTCTATGTTGTGTGTGCCCTGAGATGGTTAATTTCTGTGTTTCACATGATGCCGTTGGGCTAACTTCTAAACCCTGTGACCATACCACTGGAATAGCAGACATATAAAATGCTTTTGAATTAGATAGGCACATATACACTTATCATCCATCTTCATAACCTTCTTAGCTAGAGCAGGGTCATGGGGCAGCTAACCCCTATCCCAGTAATCACTGGGTACGAGGCAGGCACAACACCTGAACAGGACACCAATCCATCGCAGGGTCGAAACATGCACAGCACGTAAATGTCACACAGGGAACAGCTGAGATGTGAACCCAGGACTCCTTACTGCAAGGCAGCAGTACTACCACCGTGCTGCCCTTCACCGTACAAATTACTCTAAATTGTGTGACACCGTGAAACACTTGATTTGACAGAATTTAAATCTTAAAATCATGATTTCAATATGCTCAGTTACTTTCATTTCACAATTTCATAGCATTTCTTACATTTTTTGTAAACTGGGCAGAATTCTTAATAAAAATAAACTTGTCAGGAGGTTCAGAGTCAAGCCGAGTGATCAATCACAATGTCGGGTGAAGGCAGTGGTAGTTTATGTGGTTGCCTAATGCATGATGCAGGCACATAAACAGACTATGGAAAACCAGAAAAGTACAGTGCATCCATTTTGATGATGATTTGTCAAAAGCCCCCCATGCCCCAAATCCAAGCTGTTAACTGGGAAGCCACTTTAGGATGATCTCCAGTGGTGATAGCTATGCTGGCATTGGCCATGGATAATTTTTGAAAAAGAAGAGTATGAAAATGAGAAACTACATTACTGATTTCATATTTTTCATTTTTTAAAACTGTTGGGAAACATTAAGTGTTACAATAAAAAGAAGATAGCACATCGTATTTAACCATAATCATACTGAAATCAAGAGAATGTGCTGACAAAGACCTCATAATCTTATTCTATTTCTTATTTCAGTGAAATAACAATTGCAATGTGATTTTCTACAACAATAGTCTAAGCCCTATCTGCATGACTAGATGGCAGAGGAGCTGAAATGGTTTGTGTGTTGTTTCTGAAGATGTACCACTTGATCCTATACTCAAAAAAATGTTCTGTTGTCCATACCACTCTAAATTGAGTGAGGCACTATGACAGATCCGGCAAAACATAAATCTTAAAATCATGATTTGAAAATATTTGAAAAATGTACTAGTAAATATTGTAAGACCTTTAAAAACATTAACACTTAAGTCTTCATTGATTGTGCTCAGAGATTTTGTCATTTTCCAACGCCCACAGTAAACTTTATTTTATGCTAGTTTAGTATGTAAAGTACAGACACATCTTTACAGCCATGCACCCTTTTATTTTTTAATTTTTTGTACATCAGTAGAATTATAATACTGAGGAAATAAAATAAAAAAACAAGCATGACTAAAATTACCTCTACACTTCCCCCTTAATAAAATAAGACAATATGCTTAATCTGTATCAACTTAAATATTTTTACATTTTTTCATTATTAATGTTAGTTTTTTTTCATGAACAATTCTAAACTGTTCTAAAACATGTCCACAATTATTTTTGTGGTGCTAGCAATGAAAAGAATTATAACCTCAGAAAAAAAATCAGATGAAGGAGTTTTAAAACAATGTGTAATATTTATGGATTGGGACAAAAGATAGGAACTGTGGTTTGATGCAATTTAGGGAAATTAACAAGGAACCACATTTCCAATTCTTTTGACTGCTTTGTTCAAAGTCATCACCCCAGCATGTCTTTCCAATTATCTGCCTAATTTTACTAGCGTAGAGCAACAAAAGACAGACTGAAGTCAAGAACACTTTATCAGACGTCCCATGGTGCAAGTTAATTTGGCATTTCTAAATAGCAGAGGTGTGGTGGATGTGATGGAAACAGCCTTTTTGAGAGAATGCATATGTCTACATTTATAACGCAGGTACAATTTGTCAGTTCAGACAACTGAACAGCAACGTCCTCTTAGTTTTCTGAACACAATCAATTTTTACTTTATATAAAGCTTTTTATAGAGATCTGTGTGGAGAAAAGCTGGGCAAAACAATCAAGGGTATTATAAAACAAAACTAATACATTTCTTCCAGGAAATTCAGTTCATGCCAGTAGTAGGTGTATAACATTCAGAGGCGGACGCTGAAGAAAAAAGATAGAACCAGAAAATGAAGTGAACTACTCACTGAGTAATAATTTGAAGGTCAGTTTTTGAATAGACAACAGACATTCAGTCTGGATTTGATTGTTGAAACAAAAACGTCTCGCAGGAAAGAATTCCAAGTACTTTGTGCCACAAAGCTCAATGTGCAGTCAACATTAGGTGTTTTATTGTCTGAAGGTGTGTTTGTGCTCATTCTTTCTATCTTCCTTCATTACATGTTCTTACAAAGTGTGGGCCTGCAAAGCTCACTTATAATTTACTGCTTGTCATACTTCAGTAAGGGTTGCCACTGATTTAATTGTTTCTGGTCATCTGAATGTTAATATTTTGTATTTTCTTTGTGTGTGTGTTTAGGTGCTAGTCATGTCTTGATTCAATGACATTATTGGTATTAGGTGTGTCAGCAAGCTCTTACTGTCTATTAAACTGTTTGAATTTCATGTTATTTTGTGTGACTGATGTGATTATTTATTTCTGGAATTCAAGATTAATACAAGCTCATGAAGTCAAATGACTCAGTGGAAAGGTTGTGGTGGCTATTTTTAGCTCAATAAAAAGAGGCTCAGGACTAATGAGGAGTGAACCCTGCTGAATTTGCTTCACCTTGAGTTCGGCAAAATTGAGGAAATATTCGGGAACTTCGCTGAACTAGATGAAATGCATTGAAGTCAAGGGGGAAGCACAAACCAAACTAGTTTTGAGTAGTTTATAATGGTACAGTGGTCTTTTTAGTGTCCCTGATAGCTAGGGAAATGTCCGCCAAGTATGGTGGACCAATTGTTGCAGCCAAAAATGTGACCAGATCTGTGAGGCAGCACTGTCATCTGGGATAAAATTAATAGAATTAAATATAAGAACAGTAATATTTCTTGCAGGCATGAGGCATGAATTTGCTAAAGCTTGCCTCTTACAGATTTGATAGCACTTACCTCTCTCAAACCAAAAAGTATAGTTTTTTCTTTTTTTTAACCCTGACACTTTTGCTCCTTTATTAACACTGCTACCAAATAAGAGCAACATGAATGTGGATTCTTCATCCTTTCTTGTTGAAATCAACTGCACGGCACTCTGAGTATTACTCTTAAATGGGTAGGGATCACATATTACCCACAGATCACATACAAGTCCATACCAAAAAACATTACCTTCAAGAAACATACTTTTTTTGTGTTTAAATGTATATTCAAGTTTTCTCGCTCAATACTAGGATCAGCGCTATATTCTCAGGAGTGCTGATCCGTCCCACATTGACTACAACAGTTCTGTATGTACACAATGTCACAAAGCATCATGTGGTATTAGGGAAAAAAACGATTGTCTAAGTGCAAATTTCCTGGAAGATATTTGGCAAACAAGATAACTAGCAAACACAGTATATTTGCTGTGAAAAACGCTTTGGTGAATTTTGTAGATCAGCACTGCTCAGGACCATGAACATAGTGTCTGCTCTTGGGATTAATTGGAAATTGTCAGAATTTGTGATAAATTGTTTGACTGTTTTTGCTTCTTTTTTGATTCATTTGCAAATCATCTTTGGGTAAATTAATTTTCTGTTTGTTTTGGTCCAGCACTGTGGTAGCAATTGCTAACAATTACATTGGGTGAGGCAAGCATATTCTAGCAAGGGCCTCCATTTTTAGTGCCTTCTTAAAGTGTCGTGGCCTGTTAGGCTTTTTAACATCATATACTTTTCTCCTTGTTCGGTCTTTCTGTCAATGCAATGGTCCATTTTTTGTGCTCCCATATTCATTGTAATTAACTTCATTTTGCTTTGGTGATAGCTAGCAAAATGGTGTTTGATTTCATGACTGGGAAGCAGTGCTGAAAATGGGCCAGTACTCACCAGTACTATGTACTTGAACTTCTACATATTGCTGTTTGAAGTACTGAGAGTTTTTCCATGTGTACTATCAATGTTTAAAGTCAGCTGGTGCACCATTATGCACTAGTGGAACTTCTCACACACTCTCGGTACTATAATGCCACACATGATGGCCACCTCCATTCCTTTTTGACCTTCAGTTTTGGACTTCGCTTTGTTTTTCTACTCCGTTCTTTCTCCTGTTCCACACTACCATTTTTCTGACTGCTTACTTTCAGTCATTACAATACCATGCAATTTTTAATATAGTTATTGTCCATTTATGGTGTAGCGGGTCCACAGCTCACATCAAAAAGGCCACTTTTTAAATAAATAATCGCCACCTTCACGGCTTAGAAAGAGGATGTGGTAGGGTGGCGGATCGGTTCCCGGGGAATTCATGATGTGGGCGATCCTCGCTTAAGTATACAGGTGAGGAGTCGTCCACATCCGTAATTGTTCCCAGGAGCTGCTAATTGCCACATCTGATCCATGTCCCCATGATAAATAGAAGCGTAAGGTGGCTAGGAGGAAGGAGAAGAAAAGAAAGAGACAGAGGTTGTAGGAGAAGAGGGTGGCAGGAGACAGTGAGAGGAAAGCTGGTGCAAGAGAGAGAGAAGAACGAGCGAGACGCAGGCTCGTGGGCAGCTGAGCAGTGAGCATGGGTGTTTGGCCGGCACCCAAGGAGCAGTCGATTGTGGTCGCTCCCGCTGAGCATTTTGTGAAGAGCAGGAGTGACCGGAAAGAGGATGGCTCACTGCGTAAGGCCAAGAAGGCAGCGGGAGTTGGGACTTGGGATGTGAAAGCCCCAGCGTGAGTGCCCTGGTCGCTGGGGAGCCCAAGTCACGGTCAGGTTAAGCCTACCGGAGCCAGGAATCGGTGAGGGATCAGACCAGCAGGAGAACGCAGAGAGAAGGTCAGCTGCAGGTAGGGTGAAACCCCTGGTGCATAGCCTGGATGGGAGAAGCAGGGGAGTCACCAGTAGAAAGGCACCGGGCTTTGTGTTAAAGGACAGCGTCCAGCCATTGTTTTAACCTCGGGTTTCAGAAGATGTTTATTGTAATGGATTTTAACCTCCACGATTTCTCCTCTGTTTTAATGGATTATTTATTTAAGGATTGAGAAGCACAGCACTTTATTTTGGACATTTTGATTTTTGCTGTTTTTAAAATAAGAAGCACTTTTGCACTTTTTGCACCATCCCCTTGCTTTCTTGTGCCTCAGTGCCAAGCTCATCGGTGACATTATCGTCGGTGTCGGGTTCAAAAGCTCCCAGAAGGAAGATGGGAGCATGGAGTGAGCCCGCATCGTCACACCATTCCCCTAATTTGACAATTAATGGAAAAAATTATTTTACCATTGCTATATGTCATACCATACAGTGAACCATATTAAAACGGTCCTGGGAAACTGCAATGACTCCTGGTTTTAAACACCTGGCTTTGTGTTTCAATTGAGCTCATCATTCATACAGACTTATTTTCCTTTTTCTGTACTTGGGTATTTGAACAAGTTTTTAGCTTATGTGTTGATATTATCAGATGCTTATTAAAATTAGATTCTGCATGAGTGTTGCAGAGAATTTATTATTTCCTTTTAATTTCCTGTGATTCTGCTAAGTCCAAAAAGTTGCTTTTTCAAAATGCTTTAGTCATTTGCTTCCTTTATTTGTAAAGATCTACACCTCTTTATATTTTCTTTCTTTTTACTTACTCTGTCACAGTAGAATTCACCTCAATATGTTCCAGAAATTAAAAATTGACAGTTGTCTCCTGCATACGAAAAGGTAGAGTTTCCCACATCACACAAAGGAAACAGGATTCATGTTGTGACAAATAATTTTTGAAACAGGAGTATACATGCAAAACAAATCCCTGTAAATTGGGAACAAACAAACGCAAAACATTTCTTTCATCAATTTTTAGTTAATAAATAAGCAAACACAGAATTACTGCAAAACAAATAATAAACCAAAAAACATTATTAAGTAGGAACACCCACTACATGGTGCCCAACCACCACCCAGGGCTGGATTAAGACTCTACTGCGCCCCTGGGCATTAGGACCTCTACTGCCCCCATGCACACACATTCACATTGAGACAAACAAAATGCAATATGCTATACCTCAAAAAAAACATAATAAGCCAATATTAAAGGCAAACCAACTTCTAAAAGGCAGACATCTGTATCGTGTATCTATTTTCTTAAATTCCAAATGAAGGTCCATATGAGTGAGTTGCTATTAGAATCTGTATGATCAATCAGGATTGTTAATGGGCTGTGAATCACAGTTTTGTTGTTCTTTCCAACATACACACAATTTAGAAAATGGACAAACCATAGAATGAATTTACTTTCTTTTAAATTATCACCTTTTAAATAATTATCTCAACTTTCCAAAAAATAGAAATAAACAAGCAAAATAAGACATTTGCCAAATTCCTTGTAATTATATAAAGCAGGGTAGCAGAATGTGAATAAAATGTACAACAAGAAATAGGGGAATTATCAGCTATCTCTCTTTCAGCCCTTCGCCACCTAATAGCTACTGTGTGATGAGTGTACTGGAAGAAGAATAGCTGTTGTTGTATCCTCCCAGTGATAGCTACACATAGGTGGGGGTTGAAGTGTCTCCCCACTCACTGAAGCCCTTTGGATAGTGAGAAAAGTGCTACATATATGTAAATAATTAATAAATTAATTAACTAGAAAAAGAACTATAATTACAACAATATTCAGAAAAAATATTTTTATAAAAAATATTATGAAAATATTATGAAAAATATTTTTAAAAATAGCAAATTGCCAGATTAAGACAAAGCAGAAATACACATAATACCTTTTGGCTATCTGTATAAAAGGAGGATAATCTACAAATTTGAGCAGAGTGCAGAAGAAGAGATAGAAAATGGCAAAGTCCAAAGTGCTGTCTATCTAAAATTAAGACCCACCTCAAATAGCCACTTCACTTATTTGCTCTGTACCTGGTCCCCATAATGCTGGGTCATTAGGCAGAGGCAGGTCTTTATCATTATCATTATTATCATCAGTAATGTTTACCTCGTAATGTTAGCCTCTTGCTTCTGTGTAGTTGTGTTGCTCATGTGCCACGCTGCCATAAAATTAGCCTCCCCCTCAGACCTGGTCATGCTAATAGGAACGTCTTCCATACTAATGCTAAATCCTAAGGGTTGTGAGGCTTACAGGCACAGTTTGTAGTGTGTCTAAGAGACTGGATCTTCAATAATTCTTGTCAGTACATTAAAAAAGATGTAACGATCCTTAAATAAACATATCATTTAACATAAAAAGTGGGCCCAGCAATGGGATGGCTATCTAATAATAGCCCAAAAAATTCAACAATAAATAGTGTAACAATTCTCCATTACAATTGCCCAGACCATGGAACATCTGTTACATAATTGTAGTTACATACCCTGGTGTTTTTATTACATTTTGAAAGTACAGATACAATGTAACTATGTAAGTACGCTTGTTTTGGGATCAGTGATAAATTGTTACATTGTAATTATATAAACTATGGAATAATAATGACAACTGAGTAATTAAGTATAGCATTACTTTGTATTACACAGTAAGTATGGAGTAATAACTCGTAGTTATAATGTACTTATTGTGGTGGGTGGCCGGCTAAATATTCCGGTCCTCAACACCAGGCCGCCAGGAGGAGCTCTCCCGACAGCATGGACGTGCCCCGAATTCCAGCAAGGCCTCATGGACTTTGTAGTTTTTATGCACAGCCCTGCTGGATACCCTGGGGACCACCAGGAGTCGCTGTAAGGGGGCTATCGGACTCTTACGTGCCCTATAACCCGGAAGTGCGTCATGATCATATGACAAGAAGAAACGACGTGCTTCCGGGTTGAAGAAAGGAGCTTTTTATCCGACCCGGAAGTGTTCATGATCACATGGACAGAAGAGAGAAACGCTTCCGGGTCATGGACTATATAAAGGATTCTGGGAAACCAGTACACTGAGCTGAGCTGGGAGGAAGGGTGGCGAAGTGTCTGGGAGTGTGGAGGATTGATTATTGTATTGATTAGTGTATTGATTAATTCATGAGTATTGTGGAGTGGAGGGTGCTTTGTGCACGTTATTATTATTTAATAAATAATAATTGTACTTTTACCTGGTGTTTGGCGTATTGTCCGAGGGTTCAAGAGGATGACAGCGGCCTCAATCTGTCACATTATACAGGTAATTACATAGTAGTTACAGTGTAATAATGGACACTTAATGTAAAGTGTTACTGAATATTTTCAGCATGGTGATGGCGATAGCAAAATATGCTATCAAAAAACATGGGGGCAATTTAATTGGGGTCCTACAGTGTAGCTACCACTTTAGTGAAGCACAAAGTATTATTGTGTAGTTCATGCCAGCTTCACTTTCTTTAGTTACCTGACTGTTTTAAAAACTTGCACAATATAGTAAAATGTCAGCAGGAATGCTTTTGGGACAGTAGATAGACAAAGAAGTGTGGATTTAATGTTATAATTACTTGTACAATGAAGTAGGTGAACAGTCCAGTTTCTACTAGTTCTGCTTAGATTGACCAGTACTGTAATGCATGATGCCTGATACTTTTTAAGTGTCTTTGATTACATAGTTGATAAGTGAAAGAGTCCATTTTAGTCCAGCTCTGATCCTGCAACTCTTCCATTCTCTTGTATGTGACCCTGTTTATACACTGCAATTCGACCAAAACAATACATATGAAATACATCAAGTGAATGTGTTCAAATTTATATTCACCCCTCACACATTTTCAGTGATGCATTCAAACTTCATACATTTATCAAAAATATTTTGTAAATGAAGCTTATAAAAGTCTACATAGTTCCAAAAAAGTATACTGTATATAGTTCTAAAACTATATTATATTTTCTTCAGCTTTAAAGATGTAAATAAATCGGTAGATGCTAACCTTTAGAAAATCGTATACAAATACTTATAAACATGTTGCTTTATACATGTCACTTTTTTTCTTTTTTTTTCTCATCTCCTTCATCCAATCTCAGAATCACAAGGGACATCAACTCATCATTGGGCATAAACCAGAAATGACCATTGGACACGGCACACTCACGTTCACTAACATCAGGCCACTTTAATATTGTCAGTTAAACTAAAATCTCTTTGCAGTATTATGATGTAAGATATCACTGGACATTTTTTTTCAAATGTTTTGCTTTCTGAAAAATCTTTGTTGATTATGAAGGAAGCTTCAAGTGGAACACTAGTATAATTTCAAATTGACTGATCACATAAGAATTTGGAGAAACACAAAATAAACTTTTATTGAATTGTGTGTTTAATCATTAAATGATGATGACAAATTTGCATTAGTTCAAATGAGCTAAAACTGTTTTGCTGCTGATTTTCATTTGTACTCACCATTTGACGCCACTTATTTAAGGGTTCAGCAACATTGAGGCAGCACTGATGGATTCCACTTGCCTGATACTACTTTCCCATTGTTACAATGTCCTAGGGAAGCTTTTTATCATGTCCGTCACTACACCAAGACTGGAAAGGAAGAAATACCACAGTAAATGTAGAAAATTAAATTTTAGTGAAATATTACGTGCTTGTACCATGTTGAAAATCACTTGGGCATAGTTTAAAGCTTTGTACTTGCCAGGTAAATTCTCAACAACATCCTTGTATGCCATCAATGCAATTTCCTCTGTCCTCCATCTTCAAATTGCTTGTCATTGATGATGTGTCAGGAGTAACAAATACTTTTTCTTTACAGCAGCTATTTTTGGAAATATTCTGTCTCAAATATTAAACTCCTTCACCTTCCTTGTTCAGCTCTTTCATGTAATTTTTCACCAGTCCCCCATCAGTTTTATATGAAGACAAGCAAAAATATCTTTAGTGGTTCAAGTGATTTATGTACCACACTTTTCCTCACTGTAACCAAATGTTTATAGAGCGGCCAGTTGAATATAATGAGATTATGTAACATGGCTGTCTCATTTGCAAATTAAACAATATTATCAGAGCAAATAAAAAACTAAGCATGTAAAATAAAATAAAATATAAATATAAACTACTATGTGGGCTGCATTCCTAGTAGCAGTGCCACTACATTTAGATCACCACAGATGTCCAGTTGTTGTTGCTGTACTCTATATGTAAACATGAGGGAAAATCACACAAACAGCAAATACAAAAAAATGGTAAAATTTGACTGTTTTTGGGTTTTTTTTTTTTTGATTAGTAGGCCAAAATCTATTAGATATACCCAAAAGTGTTCAGGAAGCAAAATCTCCTTCATCCAGTGAATTTAATATCTGTGTTTTTAATTTCCTGTTTTGCTACTTCATTGACTTGGCTCTATAGCCAGATAGATTTAATATTAATAATCAAGCCCTTGCAAAATGTACCATAATAAATTGGCAATAAAGAATGTAGTGTGGAAACATTTGGCAAAAAGTCATTTTATAACAAATAAGATGATAGATAGATAGATAGATAGATAGATAGATAGATAGATAGATAGATAGATAGATAGATAGATAGATAGATAGATAGATAGATAGATAGATAGATAGATAGATAGATAGATAGATAGATAGATAGATAACACAATCAATTCAACTGTGTCGATTTTGCAGACAGACAAACACGTTGCTGTGCCTTTCCCTTAGACATACACTCCATGGAGAGATACCAACTTGTGGTTGCCTCTTTTGGAGGGATTATATGTTACAGCTGCTCTCTCTTGTAGCACATGGAAATCCCCTAGGAAGTGTTATAATCTGTTGTATGGGAAAAAAGAAATCTAGTCTAGCCCATGGAGATTATTATTATTTATTTAGTTCACACCTTTATACGAGGCAACTTTCAAAAGCAAACCATAATACATCCATTTGGAGTGCTTAAAAAGTACAAAATTAACAAGTGATAGAAAACAAAAGTTCAGGATTAAGCATAAAAACAATAGTTTCTCAGTTGGTTCCTTTGTTAGACGAAAAGCTGAAATTCAATATCAAGATTGTTTGGTAATTAATTAAATCAGTACAGATATCCAGAAGAATAATGGGGTGTACAAAAGTATAAGCAGTTAGATTATGAATGGTAAAGAGAAGTCTCTTCATGAAGCAAATGGACATTAGGAGACTAGATGGTGTGGCAAGCTTGTTCCACAGCCTCGGAGTGAGAACTAAGAAGCATTGTCTAGTCTGTCTGCCCATAGGAGTGACAAACAGAAGACCAGTGAAAGCAGACTAAAGACAAACGTCTTAGCTGCCGTCATAACCAAGACAAGTAGGCTAAACATTTTTAAAATATAGCATGTGTGCCATGAGTAGACAGGTTTTACTGCAAGGTTTCTAACCATTTAATGAGGAAAGAGTCTTATCAAAGGTTGAAAACTGTTGACATGAACATGGAGCATTGGCTGGCTGCTTTATACTGTACCTTCTGTTCACCTTTTATAATTGATTAAAGCTTGTAGAGTATAATCCATTTTCCTTTTCTATATATCGTCCATTATCAAATATAATTAAGAAAGTTTAGGGTTTCGGTGGCTGGCATCTATCTTCCTACCATCATGCACAAGGCACAAACCAACCCTGGACTTGTCTTATTCCACTGAACTGCATGGCTAAAGACACAATCTTTTGGCTGTGTAGACTTCATCAGGTGTGCCATATGAAGGCTGTACAGCTGAAATGGCGTGTCTTTAACATTCTTTCCTCTTTAGCATGGAAATAACCTTGAACTTTTTTTCCTTTGCAAATGTATACTAACTCAATTGAAGGGCTATGGTGGCACACAGACACTCACATAATAAGGTGAATTTATGGTCAAAAATTAGCCAAACATACAGTACATATAAAAGAAAAGAAAAAAGTCAGGAGAACATGCAGACTACACACAGACAGGATTTAAATCTAAGACTTTAGAGCAGCTATGCGGCAGATCTAATTACTGCACCACTGTGGCCCCTTCCCTTCTTGATATGTTTCTGTTTTAAGGAAAGCCGCAAATTAAAATACAAAAAAGAGTGTTTGCTGCATACATAAAACTGACAATAACTTTGAAAAGCTTCAAAGATAAAAAAAAAGCATGTAATAAGCTTTTATCTCCTCATATATATATGGTATACATAGTTTCATACTGCAAAATCATGTCAGCCTATCACGTCCAGAATCCAGTCAGAGGAAAACAAGATATGACTGTCGAATGTCAATTTGTAATCAGAAAATAACAAACGTGTGAAATATTTTAGTGCTTTTAAGATAAAAGTTTCCTTATCAACAGGTTACCTAAAAACAGGTGACAGTACCCTTTTCGCAGAGTTTAACTTTTGACATAAATTAGCAGAAGTTGTAGGCATTCTGGCTGATTCAAGAAATTACAAGTGGTCTAAGTCCTGGTGAAAGAAGCTGACATATCAAAGGAGCCGAGAGAAAATAAACAAAAAATAAATCACCACTTCAGTAACCCCTCCCCAAAACCAAATTCCTCATTGCACAAAGACCATATAATCCTTTCATTTTCAAACAAATACCACAGCACTCTTGTTATTCTAGTATAAATCTTACTACAGGGAGCATATTTAATATGCTTTTTAATCACCCTGTTTGAGCAATTTCAACCTGACATCATATCTCTGAGGCCTCCAAAAAGGATTACAAGTGTCAGGATATCAATTGGCAGTAATCGCAACACAAAGGTTCTATCTTAATGCTAACACAGCTACAGCACACTGATCTCTGTTTGAACCAAACTTGTAAAAAAGACATTGATTCAATTAATTGCTCCTTAAAGCATAGTAATAGTTATCTAATCTGTTCTTTTTGGTGAATAATTAACTAGTGTGCATTTTTTTCAAATCCTCTTGAGAAGTGCCTAAAGAGCCGAATTTTAAAGACAACATAATTGATGTGAGTTAGGGTGTCTAGGCAGGGTTACAAGAAGACATTCCTGTCCAATAATAAAAATTTAAAAAAATCATATTTAAAAGATCAAAACAATTGTCATAAGCTGGTTGAGTGCCTAGTCATCGTAAAATATTCTGCGAGAAATAAAGACAGATTGATGGGGTGGCAGAATAGCACTCCCGTCTCTAAATTCCAGGGGCCTATGTTCAAAGGAGCCAGGTCATTGTCTGTGTGGATTTTTTATGTTCTCCACATATTCATTTGGATTTTAATCCTGGAATTCTGTTTTTCTTTTTCATCTCCTTAAGATGTGCATGTTAAGATGAGTGGCAGTTCTAAAGTGGCCTGGTGTAAGTGAATGTGGGATTGCACATGAGTAAAGGTATCATGGGATGGACTGATATGTCATCCCGGTAGTTGGCTTTTGTCCTCCAACACCGTAATAATATGATCAGCTTTGGGAAATTAATAAGTAATTGCTTGAAGCCCAATAACCTAGACCATAACAAATTTTAAAACTTGTACAGAACACCAATTTGCAACTTTTTTTTCCATGTGGTTGACCACTGGAACTAAGATAGATAGATAGATAGATAGATAGATAGATAGATAGATAGATAGATAGATAGATAGATAGATAGATAGATCCTACTGTATTTGTCCCCAAGTCGAAATTAAAATTTTACAGATGCTGAAGAAAAATATTAATGTTGTTAGCAAAGCAAAATGCCCATTTAGTAAAACAAGCCCAATGGTACAATAGTAAATCCATTTGTTTTGATCACGCTGTGCATTTAGGATACTCTTTTCCTGGATATGCTAGCCTTTATATTCCTCTTTCTTTGTGTCTCATTGCTTTTGACATTCTAGCCCTTACATCCGTATTTCTTTATGGCGTTTGCTGCCATTTATCATAGGACATTCTACCCTTACATCACAATTTCTTTGTGCTTCTTGTTGCCATTGTTCATTGGACATTGTAGCCTTCTTGTAGACACTTGATGAGATTACACGATTACACCAAGGCACAGGTGCTGGATAGATAGATAGATAGATAGATAGATAGATAGATAGATAGATAGATAGATAGATAGATAGATAGATAGATAGATAGATAGATAGATAGATAGATAGATAGATAGATAGATAGATAGATAGATAGATAGATAGATAGATAGATAGATAGATAGAGATAGGATATTAAGAAAGCTGCTGACATCTGATACTTGTAGGTCAAGAGGAAGATGTGGGCAGATCTACCTAGTTGTACAACAAGTTTACATTTAAAGACATTAACATTTGGATTGAGCAGGTTCAGGTTGTTGTGTCCACAAGTGGAACATGTTTACAGAAATGTATTTCTTCCTAGAAATGTATTCCTTCCAAAGTTCCTCTGGTTGATATCACCAGCATTCTAGAGTCAGGATGATTCATCATTAGTGTGTTGGTGACAGAATGGATCATTTCTGTTATTATGTCAGTGAACGTTAAAAAGGATAATGTAACTTCTCTCCCTAGGTAGTAGCACAGACAATATCAGTCAGTATTTCAAAGTCTGGATCACACATTTTACTTCCAATTGTAATGAGCTCACTTTTATACCATTGCTTATTGATGAAGACATGGTGTCCCCTTCCAGTCTATTCCACCCCATCTGATTGTGTCAGATGAGACCCATCCAGCATTAAAAAGTATCTGAAATAAGATGTTTAAGCCAGTTCTCTACAGTACCCAAAATGTCCTGACCGCATTTCTAACTGCATAATGTATTAATAAGTTATTTGTGATATACCATGTCACAGGATTTTTGAAGAAATATTGGTATTATAATCTCTGTTAATTTTTTCCTTGCATTGCAGTTTAATTTGTGTGTGTGTGTGTTTTACCTCTCATTCTACTTTGAACCTGGTTTAGCTAATGCTCATTTTCAAAGTTATGACCCTCCAAACTCACTCTGTAAATACAACAGGGCATGTATTTACTCTTCATCAAGACTCAGTCTGTTTGTGAGAGAATGACATTATAGCCATTGACTGCTTAAGTGATTTAGTAATTTAATTCAATTCCACTTATTTGTATTAAATACACTTCTACTTAACAGTCTGATATGGTAATCTGTATATATTGTATGACTGAAAAAATATTTGAAATAATTTTCTACTAATGAAGGTGTCTTTGGGTTCAGAGTGTATTCAGCTACTAGTGAAGCGGTCCCCACTGAGGGAAACACCAGGAGGTGGTCCGTCAGTTTTGGTTGCCTAGTCGAGACCACCAGGAGGTAGTGCCCACTCAGTTGCCTAGTCAGGACCACTAGCAAGCAGGTGGTTGTAAGTTGCCCAGCTCGAATCACCAGGAGGTGATACCCAGTTGTTTGCCTCAACTGGACCACAAAAAGGGGGTCTGACCCTCTGGCTTGCCCTGGGTAGACTACCAGGAGGTGGTCTGCCCTTCCAGTCTCTTCTTGCCTTGTCTGTAAAGCCTGACTCATGTTTCCTCCTTTTCATGTCCCCATGGGGGAATAATGTACTTTATGGACTTTGTAAAGGTGATTGGGGGTATCTTGAAGCCCAGCTCTTGAGGATGGAGTTAAATCATGTCTCAGCCAGGGTTGTTCCCCTTGCTAGGGTTCAGATTTCAAGCTTTAAGTCCCTATGGTTAAATTTTAATACTTTCATTTATGTTGTTTATGTGCATCATTTTTGTTTTTGAATTTGTTTATGTATACCTGTACAAGATGCCTGTGTTATATTCCATCTATTTTGTGGGTGTCCCCCAGGTGGTGGGGCCACCTGCCATTTGCTGCCAGGAACTTCCCTCTACTCTGTAACTTTGGAGTGCCTTGCATAGTTCCTGGTGATTCATTTCAAATGCTCTTGGGAGTTTTGACGAGTTTCTGTGTTCCTACTGTGCTTTTTGATATTTCTAGATTTTTTAACTTGCTTTGGATTTTTGATTTTTGGGAATGTGTTTGACTTATTGTTTAGGCAAATCATTTCACTGTTTGACAGAGCATTATTGTGGAACAAAGTCCATTTTATATTTATAAACTTCTGTGTTTGCATTTGTTACTTGCTGGGTTTGATAGATTTCCCCTCTAGTGACCATTTTTGTAAGTGCTTTTTGAGACTAAGTCAGATCAATTGTAAGTATGACCTGTCTTAAGCAACTGTTTTCTATATGTCTGTAGGAGAGAGACAGCAATTCACAACTGGGTAGCAATGTTCAGTAATGTTGATAACAGTGGCAGGAACGGATTTGTCAAAATAAAAAGGATACAGTGGTAACAGATAACATTCAGACCCCTTCACTTTACATATGCTTTATTGTGATGCATATTTAATTTAAAATGGATGAATTTGCAGTTTTTGCTCAAACAATCTATAGTCAATATCCCATAATGGCAAATTGAAAACATGTTTTCAGAAAGTTTTGCAAATTTATTTAAAATCAAAAATGCAAATCGCTCATTCATATAAGTATTCAGACACTCATTTTGTGACACTCCAAATTGTGGTCGGGGCATCCTGTTTGCTTTGATTATCCTTGAGATGTGTCTAGAACTTGACTGGAGTCCACCTGTGGCAAATCAAATTGATTGGACATTGTTTGGAAAGGCACACACCTCTGTATATAATGTCTCACAATTCATACTCCATGTCAGGACAAAAACCAAGCCAAGTTCAAGGTACTCTCTGTAGACCATTGCAATCAAACAGTAGTGAGACATAAATGAAGGTAAGGGTATAATACTATTTCTAATGATTTGAGTGTTTCCAGGAGCACAGTGACCTCACTAATTGTAAAATGGAAGAAGGTTGGAGCCACCAGGAGTCATCCTAGAGTTGGCCATCCGGCTAAACCGATTAAATGGGTAATGGGGAATGATCAGTCTAACAGAGCTTCAGAAGTCCTCCGCTGAGATGGGAAAACCTGTTGGAAAGCAGCATCTCAGCAGCACTCTATCAATCAGGTGCTTATGGTAGAGTGGCCAGCCAGAAGTCACTCTTGAATAAAAGGCATATAACAGCAAATTTTCAGTTTGCCAAATGACATTTAAAGGACTGATGTCTGATGAGATAAAAACTAAAATCTTTGGGAAGAACATGAAGTACCAAGTCTGGCAAAGACAGGGTACTGGTTATCTCCTACATAATACCATATCTATGGTGCAGAGAGGTGGTGACAGTATGATGCTATGAGGTGCTTCTCAGAGGCAGCGACAGGGACACTGGTCAGAATACAGGAAAGGATAAACGCAGCCAAATACAAAGATGTCCTTGAAGAATACCTGCTCCAGTGTGCATGTGACTTCAGACTAAGTTGAAGGTTCACCTTTCAGCATGACAATGACTTGAAACATACAGTCAAGACAACTCTAGAGTGATTCAACACAAGCCTCTCACTCTTCTTGAGTGGCCCAGCCAAATCCCAGCCTTAAACCCCATAGGACATCTGTGGAGAGACCTGACGATTGCAGTATATAGAGGCTTCCCATCCAATTTAACTGAGTTTGAGAGGTTTTGCCAGGAAGAATAGGATAAACTAACCAAATACAGGTGAGCAAAACTGGTAGAGACTTATTGAAGAAAACTAGAAACTGTAAGTGCTGCAAAGGGACTTCTACAAGCTTGGGTTGCTGCTGGAAAAGGTGTTGGTGAGGTCAGCAATGGGTACCCACCCTAATGGATCCTAATGCCCAAGTGCAGTGATGGGAACACTGTGCTGTTAAAATGGCATCGTCCCTTGGATGACACTTAAAATCAAGGTTCTGACTCTCTGCAGTCATAAAAGATCCCTGGGCATTCTTTGTAAAAAGCAGGGTGTATCCCGATGTTCAGGCTAAATTGTCCACCATGGCCTAGTCATTCTGGACCCCTAATCATCCCCTGTCTCTCTCTCACCACTTCACCACCTAATAGCTAACGAGTAGTGAGCATACTGGAGACTGCCACACATTAGTGATGGTTGATGTGGCTCCCCACTCAATGAAACACTTTGTGCTATATAAATGTAAATAATAATAATTATTATTATTATTACAAAGCACTGCATTAAAACTGAAAATGAAAATTTATATGAATGAGAGATTTGAGGTTTTAATTAGTAAATGCACACTTTTCTGAAAACTTTTTCACTTTGTTATTATATTTTATTGAGTATAAATTGATAGGCAAAAATGTGAAATATATCCATTTAAAATCAAATCTACAATGCAGTAAAGTGTATAGACAGTGAAGGGGTCTGAATGCTTCCTGAATTTAATGTATCAATTTTATTTTCAATGAGAAGTCAAGCAAAATGACACCTTTTATTGGCTAACTAAAAAGATTACAATATGCAAGCTTTTGATAACATCTTGCCTGAAGAAGGGGCCTGACTTGCCGCGAAATCTTGTAATCTTTTTAGTTAGCCTGATGTCTCATTACATCAATAATGGCTAACGTGGTACAACAACCTAGTAGTAAATTTTTACTTTTACACATCCTTTCCTATTACTTTTATCAATATTACTGAACGTTGCTGCCCAAATGTGAATTGCTGTCTCTATTCTAGAGACAACTAGACAAAATCACTGAAGATAGGTCAAACGTATAATCACTCACGTTGTTTCAATACACATAACAAGGAAAACGGACAAATCAGTTATTTCTGGCAGACAAAAAACGAATATCAACTCCCTTTAAATGGCCTTTTTCACATAACTTGTAATACAAAGGACACCATTGCATAGCAAGAGGAAAACACACCAGATGGCACATTGTATGATGGAGAACACAGAGTACTTTTACTGTCAGGTCCAATGACAATAAACTGAATTGGATTGAATTCATGCACTGCCACAATAGGCTCTGGTCCTCATAATTGGATTAAGCAGTATGAAAGTGTACAGATGGATAAATATACTAGTGTGCCTGTGTGTGTATTTCTTTCAAAATCAATTTAGTTTGCATACTATAAGTAGAATTTGCATATACTGAAACATCCTGTTTGGTGCAAGCAACAGATTAGTTGTTAAACAACTAATGGCACCAGGAATCTGTGATAACTTGAGCTTTTCTTTTATGTCAGGAAACTGCTCAGGAAAAACTATCATTATAATCTGATAGCTGGGTAATCAGCAGCCTTCAATGTTTTTTTAGACAAACTTCTGTCCCTTATCTAATCCAGAATACCAAACAAGGCCCTTCTTGGAAAGGTTCTTATTTGGTTCCTCAATCTAGATTTTTTGCCTAATTATTAACTGCACTACAAACATAAGAAATGAGGAAAGTTAAAATATGTACAAGTGAAAACCTGTGTGGGTCATTTAAGCTTTCCCAGATAAACTCTTACATTCTTTAGGGTGGAGTTAATTCTCAAACATATAACTACATTATCTTAAGTTTTATGAAATCTTCTGTGTAAGACCTCTTAATAGTCCATTGTTTTCATAAGATTTTAGGGATATTTTTAAGAAGATAGAAGTAGTGCTGCTGCTTTGCAGTAAGAAGACTGTGGAAGATTGTGGGTTTGCTTCCCGGTTCCTTACTGTGTGGATAGCGCTTTGAGTACTGAGAAAAGCGCTATATAAATGTAATGAATTATTATTATTATTATTATACTGGGGCACTATGAAAAAGGCTAGAAATATAGTAGTTGTACACCAGGCTTCTCTTCTTCTGAGAGATGGAGGCAGTGTTATTCAGGAGGACAGGGGGCAAATTACAAAAATGTAGGAAAAATGAGAAGTAATTACCTAATGTTTGTTCTTTGAGGAGAATAAAGATTACACTAATAGTGCATTACTAATAGACTGAGTTTCTATTCAAATATTAGTATATCACTCTCAAATATCCTTATTTGTGCTTCATATTCCATCTTTAGATTAAACTCAGTTTATTTCTGTATAGCACACTTCGCTGAGTGGTTCACTGAGAGTTCAGTGAAAAGTTCTCAGGTAAAACGCAATTGCACACTTTACTAATTACAAAAAGAGAACATGAAGACAGTTTGAAACTTCTTATTTCCACTGCTCCCATTAGGGGTTGCCACAGCGGATCATCTTCTTCCATAATTTGTATTGTTGTCCACATATTGATTTGGCAAAATTTTACACGGGATGCCCTTTCTGACATAACCCTCCCCATTTATCCAGGCTTGGGGCCGGCATGACAGAAACACACTGGTTTGTGCATCCCCTGTGGCTGAGTTACACAAACAGTTTGAAACTGATTAACATAAATGGGGTCCAGCACTATTTGTCCATTAATAAATTCTTATTTATTGAAATGCTTTTGTTCACTCTGTTCATATTGAAATCTTATCGTTCAAAATTTTTGTAACTAATTATCGTCTTGATTTTCATACTTGGTCATGTATGAGCAACCTTACACATTCTATTGATTCACTGAGCAGGCCAGTCTACCATTAAAAATGGAAATGACTACGAATAACAATTCAAAAATGAAAGTTAACAATAATAAATAACTGAACCGGGAACTCAGTAACAGGTAGAAATGACACAAAAGAAAACTAAAGAAACCTTGGTTTAAGTCAAATTACTTTTATACCTGACATTACAGAAGATGTTGGCAAACTCAAAAAGGGATGTTGAGCTGAAGTCACAGCAGAACAAATACTGCAGCAAGACACCAGGGGGATCAGAGGTGAAACATTTCAACTGATATTTACTTTATATTGCCTAAAACTTTTTGTTTTACAAATTGTTTCATCTAGCCATTGTGACAATTAGAGGCACAGTCGACCCCATGAACCCTCAGACCAAACGTCAGACACCAGATAAAATCCAAAATGTTATTTATTTTAATAATAATGTGCACAAAGCACCTACACTCCACAATACTCATTAATCAATAATCACAATCCTCCACTCCCAGACACTTAGCCACCCTGCCTCCCAACTCAGCTCGTCCATCTGGGATTTCAGAGAGTCCTTTATAGTCCGTGACCCGGAAGTGTTTCTGTCCCTCAGTACATGTGACTTTCTATCACTATCGGGTCAGGTAAAAACTTCTTTTCTTCATCAGCCCGGAAGCACTTTATTTTTTCCAACCATGTGACTAGGATTTACTTCCGGGCTGTATGGAAAATAAACTTGTCTGTGTCTCCCTGCAGCGTACCCTGGCGGCCCCGACGTTATCCAGCGGGGCTGTGTATTAAAACTCCATAGTCCGTGATGCCCTGCTGGAATTCGGGGCATGTCCACATTGCAAGGAGGGCTCCATCTAGCGGCCTGGGGGTATTGGCCGGGATGAATGGCCGGCCATATCCCACACCATACTGATTATATTTCTTGCGTAACAAATGCATTCTTTGATACTATATCATAGATCAGATTTGGTCTTTGCATTCACCATAGCTCAAAACAAATGTTTCAATCCTGATTTGGCCTGGACACACAAGGACCTTAATCAATGGTACTAATAAAGATCTGATGGAACTCTGATGGTAAGCTCTATGGGGATAGCAATACCAGTGCACTGGAATAGGCTTACAGATGTATACTGATATACTTTCTCCTTTTAAGAATTACTAGCTGAAACACATTTCTACTTTTAAAACAATGTCACTGACATTTGGTTCAATACCTCTTTTTGCTGATCATGAATCTAAATCCAGGCTTTTGAATTTTCAATCCTGTTATGATCAACGTGATCTAATCAGGTGACTAACATTAACGTCACAATGCCTAAAATAAACTATTCTGCCCCTTGGAGGTTTTCACATTTTATTGTAATACAACATTAAATCACAGTGGATTTAGTTTGGCTTTTTTGATATTAATCAGCAGAAAAAGACTCCTTATTGTCAAAGTGAAAATAGATCTCTGCAAAGTGGTCTAAATTATTTACAAATATAAAACACTAAGTAGTTGTATGCATAAATTTTCACCCCTTTTGATATGACTTACCAAAATCATGGCTGGCACATCCAATTGCTGTTAGAAGTCTCATAATTAGTTCAATGGAGATAAATCTGTCTGAAATCATAGAGTTTCAATTGACTGTAGTATAAATGTGCCTCATCTGGAAGGGCCAACTGAAGCCACTGAATGTGCGTTGGTGTCCACTGTGAAATGAACAAGCCTTGACACACGAAAAAAAGGTTTGGGGCAGCCACCAATATACCTAATTCCTAGATGCAAAGGCAAATATGAAGCAGAGTTGTGTACAGAATTGAGTGCAAGACAGAACTGAATACAAGTGGAGATTGATCTGCTTTTAAAGCAGGTCAGCAGAAATGATGTCATCGGGACCCTGAACCAGAAGTGATGTCGCCGGAAGTGGAAGTGACGTCATCGGAATGAGGCAGAATTTCCTGTGTCTGGTCTGCAGAGATAAAAGAGAAAGGTTTACTGCACCTCTCCATCCCCTGGCCTGAGATGGAATTACCTTCTTTTGGTTCTTCTAGCTTCCTCCCATGAGCATCTGAAGAAATGGTAGAGTATGGGAGAACTGTAAATTTGCCTAGTGCATGCTATCCAGAAAAACGCAGTGATTGTTCAAGAGGGAGACTAATTAAGTAGACCACCAGGAAACATACAGTATGATAACTCTGAAGAAATGGCAAGCTACAAAGGCTGAAACTGTAGAGACTGTGCAGATAACAACCGTTGCCCAGGGTCAGCTTTATGTGCGAGTGGCAAAGAGAAAGCTACTGTTAAAGAAAACAAACTTGACATTTTGGTAGAATTTTCCAGAAGGTTCATCGGAGATGCTGAAGTCAGCTGGAAGAAGGTTTATGCTTTGATGAGATCAAAATTGAGCTTTTTAGCCATCAGATAAAGCTCTGTGTTTGGTAAGCCAAACAGAGCACAATATTAAGAACTAACCATTCCTCATGAAGAATTGTGGTGGCAGCATCATGATGTGTAGATTCTGCTCTGCTCTAAGCCCTGGAAAGCTTGTGTGGGTAGAGGGTAAAATAAATGCAACAAGATACAGGGACATCCTGAAAGAAAACCTGACTCAGTATGCAAGACACCTGTGCCTTGTGAGAAAATTTATTTTCCAAGAAAAAAAACCTCAAACATAAAGCCAAAGATACACAGAAATGGCCTTAATGTTAATGCCCTGGAGTGGCCAAGTCAGAGTCCAAATATCACTTTATTAGAAAATGTATGGCTAAACTTGAAAAAAAGACATTCACTAATGATTTCTATGATCAATGACAAAAAAAAAAAAACAACTATACTTCCTTAGAAGACTGGCGTCCTTCAACATCTGCAATAAGAAGCTGCAGATGTTCTACCAGACGGTTGTGGTGAGCGCCCTCTTCTACGCGGTGGTGTGCTGGGGAGGCAGCACAAAGAAGAGGGACACCTCACGCCTGGACAAACTGGTGAGGAAGGCAAGCTCTATTGTAGGCACGGAGCTGGACAGTTTGACATCTGTGGCAGAGCGACGGGCGCTGAGCAGGCTCCTGTCAATAATGGAGAATCCACTGCATCCACTAAACAGTATCATCTCCAGACAGAGGAGCAGCTTCAGTGACATACTGCTTTCACTTTCCTGCTCCACTGACAGACTGAGGAGATCGTTGCTCCCCCACACAATGCGACTCTTCAATTCCACCCGGGGCGATAAACGTTAACATTATTCAAAGTTATTGACTGCCTGTATACCTGAACTCTTTAATTTAATATTAATTTAATTTAATATTTTCTGTGAATTTCCCCTTGGGATTAATAAAGTATGTATCTATCTATCTATCTATCTATCTATCTATCTATCTATCTATCTATCTATCTATCTATCTATCTATCTATCTATCTATCTATCTATCTAATTACATCCACTGTGGTTCAATGCAGTATAATAATAAAATGTGAAAAAGTTGAATAATATTTATAGGCTCTGTATCTGGAAGAATGTTGCTTTTGCTGTTCATGTGTCTAGCATTGTTTCACAGCACTCTGAAAACTCTTTCATGTGATACTAAACTTATATGTATCCATCCATCTGTTTACTGAACCTATTAATTCCAAATCAGTGTAACAAAGAGTCTAAGCCTCTTAGAACAGCACCAAGTCTGAAGTCAATTACAGTCATGCATGCACCCACAATAAATCAAATTAACTGAACCAGATTGGACCATGTTCTGGTAGTTTTAGGAACAAAGTCTGGATTGAGAGTCAGACTATCACAGTGACACGCAGTGCACACCCATTCCAGCTCATGCAAGAAAACTTAATAGTTGCCTTAAGACCTTAATGCTAACATCCATATAGACAATGGCTGGGAAAAAAAATCAAACTTGGAACCTTGGAGCTGTGAAGCAAAACTATTTCCTACTAAACCACAATATCTTTCGATCTAATATTTGTTAAGATGTTGTAATTTACAGTATGAAATGAAAATGCTGTAAAGTTAGATACACTGTATAGCCAAAGCTTTGTCTCCATCTGAACATCACACCTATATGAGCTTATTGGACATCTCATTCAAAATCATAGCAATTAATATGGAGTTGCCCCCTTTCATGGCTATAACAACCTCCTTCTCCTCCTACAGTGTGTCTGTAGGAATTTGTGCCCATTCAGCCAAAACAGCATTTCTGAGGCCAGGCACTATGATGAACAGGATAGGATGTCCTGGCATGTATTTGGTGTTCCAATTCATCACAAAGGTGTTCAGTAGTACTGAGGTGAGGATTCTGTGCAGGCCACTAGAGTTTCTCCACACTAAACTCATCACACCATGTCTTTATGGACCTGGCTTTGTGTACAGGGAAACAATCAATCTGGAAGTGAAAAAGGCCTTCCTTAAACTTTTGCCACAAAAGTGAAAGCACACAATGTTTTTGTATGCTGTAGCATTAACAGTGTCTTTCACTGGAACTGAAGGTCCTAGCCCAAACCCTGAAAAACAGCTCAAGACTCTTATCCCTCCATCTCCAATCTTTACAATAGGCACTATGACGTTTGGAAGGTACATTTTCCTAGCATCAACCAAACCCATATTCATCCATGAGAAATAATGAAGTGTGATTCATCAGCCCAGAGAACACATTTCCATTACTTCCATGTCTAATAGCGATGTGCTTTATACCCCTCCAGCCAATGCTTGGCATTGTAAATTTTAATCTTAGGCTTGTGTGCCATTGCTCAGCCATGGAAACCCAAAAACACTCAGCTTTAGTGCTGATTTACTTCCAGAAGCTATACCCTTGATTTTATGCACCTGTTAACAATGGGTGCAGTTAAAACACCTAAATACTGTACTATAATATGGAAGGGCGCCCTAAAGTTCTCCTCTTCCTACACCTTTCTTCTATTTCCCCACTTCCCCTCTCTCTCTCTCCCAGCAGAGGCTTTTAATGACTGCAACCCTTGTATTTAAATTACTTTTAGCCTCTCACTGGAAATCTCCAGCCTTTGTCTTTCCTGCAATCTAGAAGTCTCCACGTTTCAATCTTGTCCTTCTTGAACTTTCTGCATCTCAGATCAACAGTTCTTCTGACTATACTATCCACAACTTGCTTCATACTGTTCAGTTAGCAAAGCGCTGGTTGGAGGTTGTTCCATGAGGCAGTTTCACCTGTCCACCTTTCATCATTTCCTTGTACTCCCTTACTTCTCCTTGCAACCTCCGTGGTGTGTGTGTGTATGTACCAGGTTTACCCGTCGCCACTTTTTTTTTTCTCACTCACTCTTATTGTATTTCTGTTTAATTAGCTGTCTTGGGTGTCACTGCTGGAGGGGTGTTTTATTTTTGTTCCTACATAGCCCAAAAATCGAGATTTGTCCTGCTGCAGACTTCCGCAACTCTGTGTTTCAGTAGCTCTGATGGACAGCCAGTTGGATTTCAGGTTTTTGTCACTTGGTTTAGTTGACTTAAGTCAGATAACCCTCCTACTCTTAACCATAGTGTTACCAGGTGACATTACTGAGGTATAATATAATCCTCAATGCAGTGGAGCTCTAGAGGTCTTTAGGTAAAGTCTATTGCAAAAATCATTTAGCACTTTTGCTTTCCTTTTACTATACAGTATTTCTTTTCCGTTTTATCAATAAAAACTTGATGACAAAAAAAAAAAAAAAAATCAGAAATACAGTACTGTGCAAAAGTTTTAGGCAGGTGTGAAAAAATGCTATAAACAAAGAATGCTTTCTAAAATGGAAGTGTTAATCATTTATTTTCATCAATCAACAAAATGCAGTGAATGAACAAAAGAGAAATCTGAATCAAATCAATATTTGGTGTGACCACCCTTTGTCTTCAAAACAGCATCAATTCTTCTAGGTACACTTGCACACAGTTTTTGAAGGAACTCGGCTGGTAGGTTGTTCCAAACATCTTGGAGAACTAACTACAGATCTTCTGTGGATGTAGGCTTCCACACATCCTTCTGTCTCTTCATGTAATCCCAGACACACTCGATGATGTTGAGATCAGGGTTGTGTGGGGGCCATACCATCACTTCCAGGACTTCTTGTTCTTCTTTATGCTGAAGATAGTTCTTAATGACTTTGGTTGTATGTTTGGGGTCGTTTTCCTGCTGCAGAATAAATTTGGGGCCAATCATATGCCTCCCTGATGGTATTGCATGATGGATAAGTATCTGTCTGTATTTCTCAGCATTGAGAACACCATTAATCCTGACCAAATCTCCAACTCCATTTGCAGAAATGCAGCCCCAAATGTTCAAAGAACCTCCACCATGCTTCACTGTTGCCTGCAGACATTCATTATTGTACCACTCTCCAGCCCATCGACGAACAAACTGCCTTCTGCTACAGCCAAATATTTCAAATTTTAACTCATCAGTCCAGAGCACCTGCTGCCATTTTTCTGCACCCCAGTTCCTATGTTTTCGTGCATACTTGAGTCGCTTGGCCTTGTTTCCACGTCAGAGGTATAGCTTTTTGGCTGCAACTCTTCCATGAAGACCACTTCTGGCCAGACTTCTCCGGACAGTAGATGGGTGTACCTAGGCCCCACTGGTTTCTGCCAGTTCTGAGCTGATGGCACTGCTGGACATCTTCCGATTTCGAAGGGTAATAAGCTTGATGTGTCTTTCATCTGCTGCATTACGTTTCCTTGGCCGACCACTGCGTCTACGATCCTCAACGTTGCCCATTTCTTTGTGCTTCTTCAAAAGAGCTTGAACAGCACATCTTGAAACCCCAGTCTGCTTTGAAATCTTTGTCTGGGAGAGACCTTGCTGATGCAGTAGAACTACCTTATGTCTTGTTGCTGTGCTCAATCTTGCCATGACATGAAAGCTGTCTTCCACAACCTCACCTTGGTAGCAGAGTTTGGCTGTTCCTCTCCCAGTTTTAAGCCTCCTACACAGCTGTTTCTGTTTCAGTTAATGACTGTGTTTCAACCTACGTGTGACATTGATGATCATTAGCACCTGTTTGGTATAATTGGTTGATCATACACCTGACTATAATCCTACAAAATCTCTGACTTTGTGCAAGTGTACCTATAAGAATTGATGCTAGTTTGAAGGTAAAAGGTAGGAACACCAAATATTGATTTGATTTAGATTTTTCTTTTTGTTTGCTCACTTTGCATTTTGTAAATTGATAACTATAAACAATCATTATTTACATTTCTGAAAGCATTCTTTGTTTACAGCATTTTTTCACACCTGCCTAAAACTTTTGCACAGTACTCTATTTCTCAATACAACAATCTGTTACGATACTTAATCCATTGTAGCACAGATCTTTTGAAATGAATCAATCATTCAATCATGTTTTTAAGGTTTGCATCTTCTGATTGTTTGGTTAGTCTATTATAAAAAGTCTGAAGGTATGTGGTATTCCTCTTCTCGAACTGTTGAACAGTCTATCCACCTTTTCATAAATAACTGAAGACACAGTTTTTCAGAGTCTATTTACTGTGTGTGGCATTACGTTTTGAAGTCTCTTATGTAGAAGTCTATAATAATAGTCTGTAATGATATGCAATAGAGCACTTAATTCTTTGTTTTTCGTTTATGTATTGGTAAGTTGCTATGGAAATGAATCATCACCTTACTAATAATTAAAAATGTATATTAATGGCTCAGACAAAACAAAATAGAATTTTTATTGAATAATCCAAGGGTTTCAACTCAAATCAAAGTATGGAGTTTAATAACAGTGCATGTAGATCTTGTTGACAACTGATTTTAACCAGAGCAACTATGGCAGTCACATAGGTCAATAAGCAGAAGCTAATTTTATAAATTGAATATTTATTACACATGTTATGTAAAATCTCCATTCTGTTGCTTGATAACACTGTTTATGATACTACAGGGGGTGTTGTTCTTCCCCACATACAGGATTGGAAGGCTGCCTTTGTAGGACGTGTGTAAAATGCACAATGCTTCTGGTGGAGGTGAGCCAGTGGAGGGTTTGATCACCTGGACAGGCTTATGGAACTATTTTTCTCAGGTGTTGTGGTAACCCTTTGGAATTCCCCAGGCAGAGATTAGAATTGATTTTCGAGGGAAAAGATTCCAGGCCCTCCAGATTCAACATGCTGCCAATGCAATTTTCAGCAGGATTAACCGGCTAACAAAAAGTGATGGATGAAGTGTAAGAAAAAAAACTGATGTGAAAGTCAGTTTTCTTCACTGGTTAAATGCTATGTACAGATGTTCTGTACCATTTTAATTTTACATATTTTACTTGTCATACCTGCATATAAAGCATGGTATTTATGAACACAGTATGTCTTCATGATGACTGCAGCATGGCTCAAAGGACTCTGCATTGAATATAGAAACAAAATTATATAAAATACCAATTTCCCAAAACTGACTTTTTAGCATGATACAAGAAATTGCTGTTATTTATAAAATTAAGAAGATGCTTGTGCATAGTACCAACTATTATTCATTACTCGGTAATTGCTTTGGTTTACTAATTAAATAAAACTTTGGGTCTGACTCTAACTGTCTTACTGACAAAAAGCACAAGTTTTGCATTTGTGCTTGAATCTTAAAAGATGTATGATCACTAGGAGTAAGTGATATTCAAAATATCTATGAATGCGTAAACAGTATGTCTCTGCATCAGTATAGAAGGATCATTAACTGATGTAATACTTTATTGTGAAAGCTTGCTGCAGTAAGAGTATGTACTCATTACTCCCGTGAAAGGTACACAAATCTTGTCCTTATGAACTATAGCTTACCTACACAGTATTTGAAAAAATGCCTTTATGCTGTGTGTGCTTCCTTCTTTTTATCTAGGATATGAATGACACATTTATTACTGTCAATTAGATCACTGTGTAACTAGAACAGATACAAAGACACAGCAAGGGTTGGGGATCCAAGTTGGAACAACCCATTTATGTCCAGGAAAGCAAGCAAAGTCATAAATAAATAAGAGGAATGAAGAAGAATGCTCATTTTCTGCCTACACCAGTGTGCCTCAGTCACCCACTGGTCCAGTCTGATGCCATATTCAGGAATCTTCTCAGCTATAAACACTACTTGTTTTGGGCAGGCTGGGCACATTGTGGAGTGCCCACTTAGAGGCTAGATGATCACTTGGCCTAGCTTATCCAGACCTCAGTGTAAAATATTATAAAGGGCTGTTTATTTTCTCCATGAACTGATTCAACCAAAAACTTTTGTTATCCTTTCCTTCATATTTACAGCAAGACAGATTCTGTTATCTCAATTCATTTTTTATTAATATCTATCACTGGTAATAATAAAAGCAAAAAAAAAACTGAAGAATTTCATTATTATTACCATCAATTTATTCAGATATGCTGGTAAAAATTAAGTTTATGCTATAAATATGTACAAATATTTTAATTATGCTATTAACAATAATAATTAGTATTAAGACTCTTGAAATATGTTGCTTTCATTTCTTTATATTAAGAAGGCTTGTATTATATTTTACTGTATAACATGCTTTATATCTCTAGCTACCAAATGTATTTATAACAATTTATCCTAAAAACACAGAAAGGTATTTTAAAGTATATAATGGTACATATTACTGACATGCTTTACAAATAATTATTTTAGCAATTTTTACATGCTAGTAGAGATATCAGCTGTTGTATGCGCAGAGTTTGTCAAAATAACCAGGCAATAATCTTATGAGTTTACTAATATCCTGAGAAGTCTTTCACAGCATGGCGACAAAGTAATATCATTTTTAGAGAGGGCAGCATGACAACAATATACAGCACACCTATGAAAGCTCATGCTGCACATCATATGCTTGTATGTAGGAACTCAAGCAAAGTGTTATCACGGTAGAACAACAGCAGGAATCAGACATTCACAGGAGACATACTAGGTTTCCTAACTTTTACCTGTGTTCAGGAGGTACCATTCTGCTAGCATCTGCCAAACTTAGATTCATCCATCAGACTGCCAGGTAGTGTCCAGTGGCAATGTGCTTTACACCACTCTTGTGAATAGTGAGTTTAGGCTTGTGTGCAGCTGCTCGAGCATGGAAAGCCATTTTATGAAGCTCTGACCCACAGTTCTTGTGTTGATGTTGCTTCCAGAGTCAGTTCAGAACTCTGTTGTAAGTAATGCAACAGAGGATAGATGATTTTTTAAATGCTCTTTGCTTCAGAACTTGGCATTCCCACTCTGTGAGTTGTTGTTCCTAGATGCTTTCATTTCACCATAATAATGCTTACAGTTTACCAGGGAAGATATACAGCAGCAGAGCAGAAATCCCATGTTCTGACTTGTGGCACAGGTGACATCCTTTGATAGTGCCACATTTAAAGTCACTTAGGTCTTCTGTACGACCCATTCTACTGCCTATGTTTGTCAATGGAGATTGCATGGCCATGTTCTTGAGTTTATGCACCTATTAACAAAGGATGCATCTAAAACACCAGAAATGAAGAGTTTAGAGGGTTTTACACATATATTTGGCAGTACCAGGACAGTTCAAGGGCTCTGGAGATGGTAATTCTGTGCCGCTCCAGGGGCAGGCACTCTGTGATAATGCTTTTTCTTTTCCTTCCTTTGCAGACTGGAAGATTGACAGCTGTTGATGTCCCACTGTTGACACCACATCACAACTGCCATCTTTGCCATCAGAAAAGACATATTGTCAATGCTGTTACTCTTGTTTTATCTCTTGTTTGCCTATGGGTGCCCCAACATTCCCTACTGTCGCTGCTTTGTTTATTACACCATGTATATACTAACCGGAGGTTAAGCTAGATATCTAATATTAACTTTAAATTCAAAGTGACATTAACATTTTCATCTGGTTTCTAGTATGAAATTTCCTGTCTTTTTTCAAGTGTGGTGTTAACCACTGCGCTCGGGTCCCAATCCAGCTGGTTCGGCGAGTGGTGGGTGTGGCAACACGCTATCAGTGCGTGCTCCCAACCAATCCTCCTTCTATCTACAGAAAATTTATTAAGAAGACAAAATACTACTAATGGCAAAGGCTTATATGAAAATGGCTTGTATCATGAAGCATTATTATCAGTAAAGTAAAGCAAGTCTTCAGAGAAATGGGATTTTCGTAAAGTAAGAAAAGAGGAAAGCAGATTAATGTTACTGTTACCTATATGCTCCAAACTACTGGAAAGTCAGATTTGTGAAAAGCAATAAAAATGTATTATTTTGCAGCTGTTGGGGATCTGTACAGTTTTTACTCTTTTGGTTCTTTCAATATAGTTTCATAACAATTTCTGTTTGATTTTTGCATATCTTATTTTTTGATGTGGTCACATGTTGGCTAATGTCATCCTTTTCTAATGAATCTTAAGGTGCAGTGCAGCTAAGATGAGAATTTCTCTACATTCGTGCTCATCAACTTCTACAAGTGCAGAGTGGTATCTATAGACTACAGTACAGTTGGTTTAGAAAAATAATGGCCATAGCTCTGTTCTATTATACTGTACATTCATTCACATGCTACTTGAGAGAGGAACACACTCTTATTAAAGACTTAAATTACCTTGCATGGTTATGTTTTTCCCTCCTTCATTCTGTCAAGCTGTACAGGACTATTAGCACTTGCACGATTAGATTCAGAGACAGCTTCTACCCTCAGGTCGTAAGGCTACTCAAAAGACACTCTCACTGACAATCGCATGAGTGCACATGATGTGTTTCTCTCATACTGTGCATATCGCCTGACACTGTATTAAATGTATGGTGTTGTGTTCATTGTCTGAGTTGTGAGAGATGTACAAATAAAGAAAATAATTTTACAACATACACTTGACAATCAACTTGAACTTGAAGGAAAAAGAAAGGCTAATACTGATTTAGATTATATTGTAAGTTTTATTGACTACAAATCAAGGAATATAATTCTTAAACTTCACAGCTCAGTAGTAAACCACATTTAGTGTATTGTGTACAGTTCAGTCCAACACACTCTAAATTAAAAGAAATAGCTCTAGAATCTGCACAATGAAGAGCAAACAAACATTTCTCTGGACTAGTTTTCATGTCCTCCTCTGACAGGCACAATGAACATTTTAATTTCTTTAGTCTTGAAGAGAAAATGCAATCCTAATTTAGATCTTCTGAGCCTTCAATGCTGATGGGAATCTGAAACAATCTTTCCTGTCTTGCATGCAAATTCTTAATGGTTTTATATTCCAACTGAATAAAATATTGGAGCAATATACCTGCTAGGTAATTAAATATGAGGAAATCAATGGCCTACTCTCATTTGTAAAAGTTGTTTTGTCTCCAACAGAATTCATAAAGTATAAACTAGATCTTCTGTATATTAAGATAGACACTGTTGTATAAAACATAAGCTATTGTCAAATAAAGTAAAATAAGCAGAAATAATGATGAATAAAGAACCAGTCAGGAAACAGATATAATGAAGTAAATACTTTTATTGTCCCCAGGGGAAAGTTTCTGGTCAAAGATAGGCGAACATTAAAATCATACACTGGCAAAGCTTTAAGTACAGTATCTATAAAATGTGCAAATTTTCCAGAGTTACAAAAATTCAAGGAAGATAATAACAAAATATAATATAAAACAGAAGAGAGAATTAGGTTTTTAGGTGAAAAGACTTTAAAGTATATGTTTAGTAATTTTCAAGTTCAGGTTATTTCTTCACAAACATACTATATACAGTATGCATGCTTTCTATGAATTAAAAAATATAACTTGCCTGCACTGGTGCTTTTCATTGTAGTCTATGGGGCATGGAGGAAAAAGACTGGACTTGAAATCATGGGAGCAGGAACAGGAAGTGAGGTCAGAACAGTCAGGTGGGATTTCCTTCTGTTGGTCTACAGAGGAAAGAGAGGAGGCATTAGTGGAAAGTGTCAACCCCTGGTCCGGGGTTAAAATTGCAATAATTTTAGCCCCTCATGCTGCCTCCCATGCATAATTATGTGTCAATATATACTCTGAAAAGGAGAGTTAATGGCAGATTTGATCAGTTTCTAACAAAAAAGGTACTATATTTATTATTTGCCATTTAAGAAAATACATTCAACTATATAAAGAAGAATTAGTTACAAAAAGTTTTAGATAGACTGAATAATAAGTTTTATTTGTGAAATTTCTCATAGTGCAAATTTTGCAATATTGTATATTAGAGCCAGAAACGTGTTGAAGTCAGGTAGGTTTACATTACGTACTTCTTGGATAATAAGATAAGATAAATATGATAGGTTATTATTTAAAATATAATATATATATATATAGTCACACATGTACAATTAGGAGGCAGTCAAAGAGCCTAAAGGTGAGTAAAACATCGCGAGATAAAGGGATGTCACGTGGTACTTACCTGAACTCTCTTTTGCCAACAGGAAACAAGAAGAGAATTAATCCCGCAACTTCCGGGTTTTCAAAATGGCCGCGATGACGTCACTTCCGGCCAATATTGATAACGTCACTTCCGGCACCCACAAACCACATCACTTCCGGCTCCTCAAAATAACGTCACTTCCGGTTCCTGTTGCCACATCACCATTTTGCCAACCATTTCCTGTCACCTGTTTTTTGTTCTATAAAACCACCATTTTGTTTCAGTAAGGTTGTTCATTGTACTTTCAGGACTTTGAATCACTGCATTTTTCAATATTGTCTGCACGACAATATACGGGGACGGTCCCCAAATCTTTATTTTGTATTTGTGACTTTCTTTTTCGATCACAATATACATATACCTTTTACTTTTCACTAGTCAAAAAATGTATGAAATAGATTAATTTTGCACAATGTTATTTTTTTCTGATTAATTTTTTTCTTTTTTTGTTAATATCAAATGTTATTTTCTCTCTTCAAATATTTTAATTGCAGGATGTCTTATCTCACTGTTATTGTTATTAATTGATCTTAATTTTACTTGCTATTGTTAAATTTACAACCGGATGAAAAATGATCACAATATATTACACACTCCAGAAAAATTGTATGAACACATCTTACTATATGCTGAAGGCTGTTAGCTTTGTCAGGTCCTTCAAACTGCAAATAACATATTTATAAAAGGTCTTTAGAGTTTGCATTCCCCAGATTTCTATCACATTTGATTTTTTTTCTGTCCTTTCCTTAAGGATATTAAACATGCTGTTTTTATTTCTGTGTGATTCAGATTCTCTGGGAAGCTTTTACTTTAACAACCTGTGCGGTGCTCTGAGGCGACCTACTGTGAAGAGTGTTATAGCAAAATAACCTTAATTGAACTTTCAAAGCATGAGAGGAAAATGTCAAAATAAGTTACATAACTTAAAAGGAGAGCTAATTTAAAGGAAATGTACAGAATATTAAATTGCATGAAGTTGCATAACTTGCTCAATTTTTTTTAATAATATAACTTGCTAGGATAAGCCAATTATAAAGTTATATCTATAAATCAACTGATCTGTCTATAGTCATTTTCAATGAGTACAATCCAGAAGTAGTTTAATATCACTCAGAAACCTTACCAAGCACTGTACTGACTGTGTTGTGCATATGGAATATACTGTAGAGTAATTCTGCACTTTATAATATGCTGAAATCTTATCTGAACTATATTTTCAAATGGAAGGCAGTATGGTTTTAAGTAAGATCACTGGACCATGTCAGTAGGCGTGTTTGATTGTACTGCCAAGAAGGACAAGAGAAAGTACACAACAGAAATTAATGACAGGTTAGAAGACAAGGCAGGCTCTGAAATGTGGCTAAGTCAAAACCAGTAAATGAAGTCTATCTTTTGCCAAAGTCGGACCATATGAAATCATAGAAAAACAATTAAGTTGTCTGCCACTAATCACTAATCATAAACAATCAAACCTGATTTGAGCATTTACACAAACTTGGACAATGAGTGAGATGTGAAGCCTGGTTTATATGTCCTCCAGTAGACATTACCTAGCAACCAATTAAAGTGTTTTTCACCATGGTTGCCCAAGATGGTGGCATCTATAACCTAAAGAAAATGGCATTGTGGAAATTTCAAAAGAAGTAATGAAAAAAAACAGTCAGCAATATAATAAAAAAATGAATAACAAAAGTAAACAAATATTTATAATCTTCATGTTCAAAAATGTAGAAAAAATAAAAATGACAAACGAAAGCAATCATAACATTGTTTAAACTTTAAAAGCTACAGTCGAACTTTGGGATTAGAATGTGGCTTAAAATAAGGTAAAGGGCAGTAGTGGATCTTTAAGGGTATCTCATAGTTTAAAGTCAAAGTCAACCATATACATAGACAGTCACCTCTTCACATTCACAAGGGTTAGGGGCAGAAGACCCTACCAAATTTTAAAATTTGTGAATAGTACTTGGGAGCCCTAAATGTGGTAAGGCATGTCACAGTACGATACCGTTGTGTTTTGATTTATTAAAAGCTTTTTTTTTTTATTTACCACACTGGTTAACTGGTGCTGGCACGTAGCATCAGTTGAAGTTGGTCACCTGGATAAAAAGGAGATCGGCAGGTAAAAAAGGAGAACATGAAATCAGAATAAAGGGAATAAAGAAGTGGTTCAGTGAGCGCAAGCTGGAGAGAGGCCAATGCCAAGAAGGATGACTAGAGCTCTGTGGGTTTTTGGGAGACAAGCAAGTGAGAAAGATAGAGAGACAGAGAAAGATACAGCAAGAGGGAGAGTGTGGAGTGTGGACCAGCTGGGAGTAGATGTCTGTATCTCTTGAATAATCAAGGGATCAGTGAAGGCAGAAGATAGCTAGTATAGATCCCACGGTTCTTTTTTACCAAAAAATAACTTTTATAATTATAGTATGCACTTTCACTAACACATATTGAATAACAATAATATTTATACTGTATATTATATGATTTTATGTGATACAAATTATTTTGAGTGTTAATTCACATATTTTTGGCTTATGCCCCATCTGCAAGTTTCTGAGATCTTTCGTCAAGCTCCAAAAATGTTCTTATTTAGTCATTCATGGGTAATTTATGAATAACCGAAACTGCAAATGTCAAATTTGTGAATCTGAAGGTACAACTGTATACATAGTCAATATTACACTCTGTAATTAGTGAGATAGAGAGTCATATGGTGGTTACTTTTCAGTTCCTGTTATAAGACATGTTTTCTTTGCAATACCTCAGAGGAATATTCCGTCCAAAAATGGTATTTATTATGGTATGTTTTTAATCAGTTACTTTCCATGTAGTTTGTAGTGATGGCCAAAGAAAATTATTAATCTCATGTTTTTAAGAAAACCATAATACTTGATATACTGTAATAAATGGGGACCAATGCTGAAGAACAGCAAATAATTTATAGAAAAATCCAAAGGTACTTGTGTCATCAAACTACTTGTCCTGTATCTATTTGTATCCTCCAGTCATTTGTGTTTGGATAAAATATTGGTAAATAAACCATTTCCAAAAAATTGTGTTATGCTCATTGGCATGCATTAATATGGAATTGACCTTTTGAATTGAAGACCCATCTCTTCTCACATTTGGTCGTTAACTCTCAAATTCAGTACTTCTAGATTTTTGTATCAGAGAACTGAGAATTGATCGTCTTTTAGTTGAAGAATCTTGTATATTCACTCTAGCCTTTCAGAACATGCTCCACATTGTTGATATCAAGTGAAGTGGATTATAGCCAATGAACGAATTGCTAGTGGGCAGGACTCCTTACCAATAACTGGGTAGAGGCAGGTCTTTAATTTATAAGCCCAGTCTCATTTCAGTGTGCTCCACTTCCATATAAGAGATTTCAGAAATAGTATATTTAACAATATTTTAGGAAAAATAAATGTTTGGGAGACTGTGAGCATATGCCTGGATACTTGGAATTGAGTTTTCTTATTGTTTGCTTTTCTTCAGTGTTGGTCCCCATAAGCACCTAATTTATCAGTATTTGTGTAATCTCTTTTCTCCGTGAAAATATGACATTAACAATTTTTCTTGGCTGTTGTAACAAACAACATGGGGAGACATAAAAAATGTAAATATTTTGGTGTAATACTCATTTAAACATGCAATTTAAATATTTTATTGCCTGACTAATATGTTACTTTAATAAGACTGTTAGATGTAAACATTAAAAAACATATTTTTCCATTTAATAGATAATTTTTGGAACTCATGCTTAAATTTCTGCTCCTATAGTACAGAAGAATGTATTTTAATTATATTGAAATGTGGATTTTCAATTTTCATGTGCATTTAAATGTTTCAGGCATCCCTAAAGGGATTTTCACCATTTCTGGTACAATGTGTGTCCAGTCATGTGTACTGAGTGCGCTTGTGGGCAATGCAACTAATCTTTCTTAGATATGGCCCTCAATATTCAAATTCTGAAACACTACAATTTATTGATGCTGTACAAAATTGGTTTATTTACTGAAAATTATTTTTGCATTTTTTACAGGTAGTGTTCTAAAGGTTTCTTTATCAAAATATATGTAAAATAAATGCTGTAGAAAATAAATGGTCTACAGATTTTGTCTTATAAATTTTTTTGAGGTCTGCACTCATGGACTAGCCTTAAATAGGTAAGTTTTTTTGAGCTTGTGCTGTTTCTTTGTTCTTAGAAAAAAAAGTCAAACTAAACTAGTTGGAAATAAACGTTCTATTTGTCTGAATAATGCTCTAAACGTTTCAACTATTTTTGAGCAATACAACAAATCAATCAACTAGTAGTGTGTTGACTTCACATTCTGTGTCCACCTGGTGATACCTGATCCATCTGAAGTCTCCTGCATGTAGCAGATGTTTATACAATATTTAATTCTATCACGAGAGTACTAATATTAGTTTGGTATTTATAAACTTGTTCAGTGGAGCATTAATAGTACAAATAATCAGAACAGGGAGAAAGCTGAATAGCCTCATACACCAGATAACATTAGAGGGTCACAAAGTCTGGTAGTATCTAATGCAAGGCAGGAAACTAGCTTGGGTGAGAGCCAAATATATATATATATATATTTATATATATATATATATATATATATATATATATATATATATATATATATATATATATATATACACATGCATACACTTACTTTTCACTCATACAAATCAAATTTACATTAAAAGAAACCTATGAAGTTTTGACATGAAACAAATATATTATGACCAGGAGTATGCAGTAAGACATCAAATTAAACTTAAAGAATTTTCACCATAGTCATGATTTGCCTTTTGTTTTTAATTCTTCAGCACTGCAAGTTAGTCTCTAAAACTGTTTTATACATCACTTATTTTTAAAATGAAAAACCATTCTTCTGTTGAACCACTTTGGTTTTATATGAGCATTCCTATTTTGAGACACATTACGTCTATTCTTTCTATGATATTTCTAAGTAAGATCAGCCGGAAGTATATGGTACATGACATCACTGGGTCAAAGTTACAAAGATTCCTGGTTGTTCAAGTTTGTGAATACATTCATAACTTCTAGCATGTTTTAATTTGTGATTTAGGGTTCCTAGTTCTCAATAATTTTTTTTTAATTCTGTCAATAATTTATTGTTTTGTTTTAGATATTTCAATTGATAAACTCCCCAATATGAACTTCAGTCTGTTTACACAACATGTTTCTCTTCATAGTCCCTTCTCTTTTATGCATCTCTCGATCACAATTTCTTTTCTATCTCTGTTGCCTATTCTTGTGCAGATAGTACTACCATATAATTAACTTTTAATTCAGATGTGTTCCATAGTATTTGGTAAACTTAGGCTGAGAGCACAAATACAAAGCATACTATTTGAATTATTTACAAGAACAATGAAGGCTGACTATTTGTTTCATTTTACTATTGTTACTTAATTTTCTGTGCTGATTAGAGACTTTATTAAAAAAATCTATGAGGTCCTCTTATTTATAGCATTTCATATGCTGCCATCAGCTCTCTATTTACTTTAACTGCATTACTGTATATCAATATAAAAGTTTATCTACAACATCTATGTCTATGTTCTCTATCTTAAAAATTGTGTGCAGTATTTTAAACACGGAATACATAAGATCATGGTCTATCTGTCTGTCTGTTTATTGTTGTGGAAAAAAGTTCCTCCATTTTCAAAGAAGTCATTCTCGAAGACCAGATGAAAATTCAGAACAATTCTTTATTTGCAGACAGGTAGGCACAAATGTCTTAGTCCATGGAACAATCAATAAAACAATTCATCTGCTTTTATGCTTTTCTGTTACATTGACTCATCTAATACATCATATCATCTGACTCTTAATATGCATAATATGCAAAGCTTCTTCCAATCAACGAGTGTATTTTCTGACTCCTTTTAATTCTCCCATTAATCTGAATATTGTCTTGTAATTAGGAGTGATCTGCAGACTCTCTGTTGATTTTAGCACTGCTTCATAGGCGGGGTGTTTTGGCTTTCCCATTAGTTTATTGCCACTTCCTAGAGTGGTGTTTGTTACTCGTCTACTTCATTTTAACCTTAACAACTATCTTGGCAGCTTCTCTAAGATGACACAAAAGCTTCAAGTGCCTAGGCGTAAGACAACATTTAGTTAACCCTTTTGTTACATTCAACTCCTATCCTTATGTTTAATAATTCATTCTTATAACTTCATATAAGTATATACTTGTATTAAATTGTAAAATTATATATGTATTGATTAAAAATATTGATTAAAAATATTGATTAAAATTCTATCTATCTATCTATCTATCTATCTATCTATCTATCTATCTATCTATCTATCTATCTATCTAGTTATAGTTTTTGCTAGTTAAGTAACTCACTCAGGGTCAAACAATGGACTAAAATATGTTAGCATATTACAGTATTTTACTTAGTGCTCTAACTAACATACATGACTTCTCCTAAGTCTTTGGAAGCAGTAACTGTACTCTGAATGTATGCCCCTCTAGGACAATATTCCTTTTCGGTATCCTATTAATTTACCTTAGGTTCTGATACATGAATTTCTGGCATTAACAAGTTTTTGTTACTAATGACGAGCATGGGTTAATAGTTCAAGTAAAAAACCAAGAAGTATTTTCATGTCAACCCTATGAAATAATCATTAGGGAAGCTGTGTATATATATATTTTTGTTTAATCCCACAATCTCTAAATGTTATTTATGTATATATTTACAAATTACCTATTAAATGTTTGTGTTTATAGGCCTGATCACCAACAGAGATAAGATGGCTATACTCAGTCATGTCAGGACAATAATCTTACCCTTAATTTTAGTAAAACCAAGGGCATTGTCATTGATTTCAGAAAGCAGAAGGTAGACCACACTTCCATGTACATTGGAGGGGATTCTGCTGAAAGAGTGAGCAGCTTTAAATTTCTTGAGTGATTATCACTGACAAACTGAAGTAAACACCACACAGCTGGTCAAGAGGGCTCAACAGTGGCTGTACTTTCTGAGGAGGCTGAGGAAGTCTGGTATGTCGACTAACATCCTTGGCGACTTTTACAGCTGCATTGTTGAGAGCATCTTGACCAGCTGCATCACCGTGTGGTACGGCAACACTACTACTATGGACCACAAACGCCTGTAAAGACTGCTGAGAAGAACACCAGGACCTCATTGCCCTCTTTGCAGAGCATCTACAACTACAGAGTCCGCAGGAGAACCTGCCTTGATCCTCAGGGACCCCACCCACCCCCTAACACGAACTGTTCACACTTCTACCCTCAGGGAGGAGGTATAGAAGTATGAAATGCAGGACTTCCAGGCTAAAGAACTCTTTCTTTCCCAAGGCAATTAGATTTCTATATAAATGACTGGAGCTTATAACCATGGTTCACCTCATTCTATCTACCTCACACAACTGTATTTGACTTGTCCATCACACACCTACCTGCACAATTACACTTTATACTTCTATTCTGTTTTTATACTTTATGCTGCCCCTGTTATTTATTATCTATCTGCTACTTATTATTTATGTTTATCTTTATACGTTGGTTTTGTCATTTGGTGTGGACAGCAAATAAAGAATTTAATTGCACAGGGAAACTTGTTTCCTTACTGTGCACATGACAATAAAGTTTGAACTTAAACTTGAACAAAACACATTTTGTCTTGTGAACATTGGGATTAATAAAGTATCTATCTATCTATCTATCTATCTATCTATCTATCTATCTATCTATCTATCTATCTATCTATCTATCTATCTATCTATCTATCTATCTATCTATCTATTTGCACAGAATTCTGAGGATAGATTGTATTTCTCCATCCGTTCTTGCAAACAGGTGCAAAGTGGAGTACATACTCACTGGCTACATCACATCCTTGCATGGCAGGCACCTCTTTGGCTTAAGATCTTAAAGCACTGCAGAGTGTGGTGAAGGGGGCACAGAATATGACTGGCACCCATTGTCACATATATGCCCATGGGGTCGACTACAGGACTCATCTAATAGTAATTCCAACCCAAGTTGAGGGTTGGTGCTGTTCCCTTATGCCTCTCCTCTCCATTCTTCTGCAGACTTGATTGACTGGTGACACAAACATGAAGTAGTTGACTTGACATTAAAGGAGAATATTTTAAGACCTCAAGTTGGTTTATACAATAGCATGTTGTGGGCTGTTGTCCACTTATCCCAAGTGTGTTGATGCATCTTACTAGTTATTTAAATAGACAATGATAAACCCTGACACCAAGTATTACTAACAAAAAAAATAAAAGAACCCAAAAAAGAAGTATAAAACACAGCAAATCTGTCTTTATATTGTTCAACCCCAATTCCAATGAAGTTGGAACATTGTGTAAAATGTAAATAAAAACAGAATACAATGATTTACAATTCCTTTTCAACCTATATTCAATTGAATACACTACAAAGACAAGATATCGAATGTTTAAACTGATAAACTTTACTGTTGTTTTGCAAATCTTCACTCAATTTGAATTTGATGCCTGCAACACGTTCCAAAAAAGCTGGGACAGGGGCATGTTTACTACTGTGTTGTATCACCTTTCCTTTTAACAACACTCAATAAACGTTTGGGAACTGAGGACACTAATTGTTGAAACTGTGTAGGTGGAATTCTTTCCCATTCTTGCTTGATGTACAACTTCAGTTGTTCAACAGCCCGGGGTCTCCGTTGTCGTATTTTGCGCTTCATAATGCACCACACATTTTTAATGGGAGACAGGTCTGGACTGCAGGCAGGCCAGTCTAGTACCCGCACTCTTTTACTACGAAGCCACGCTGTTGTAACACATGCAGAATGTGGCTTCTCATTGTCCTGCTGAAATAAGCAGGAACGTCCCTGAAAAAGATGTCACTTGGATGGCAGCATATGTTGCTCCAAAACCTGTATGTACCTTTCAGCATTAATGGTGCCTTCACAGATGTGCAAGTTTCACATGCCATGGGCACTAACACACCCCCATACCATCACAGATGCTGGCTTTTGAACTTTGTGCAGATAACAATCCAGATGATCCTTTTCCTCTTTGGCCTGGAGGACACGATGTCCATGATTTCCAAAAACAATTTGAAATGTGGACTCGTCAGACCACAGCACACTTTTCCAATTTGCGTCAGTCCATCTCAGATGAGCTCGGACCCAGAGAAGCTGGCGGCATTTCTGGGTGTTGTTGATATATGGCTTTCGCTTTGCATGGTAGAGTTTTAACTTGCATTTGTAGATGTAGCGACGAACTGTGTTAACTGACAACGGTTTTCTGAAGTATTTCTGAGCCCACGTGGTAATATCCTTTACAGAATGATGTCGATTTTTAATGCAGTGCCGCCTGAGGGATCGAAGGTCACGGGCATCCAGTGTTGGTATTTGGCCTTGCTGCTTACGTGCAGAGATTTCTTCAGATTCTCTGAATCTTTTGATGATATTATGGACAGTAGATGATAAAATCCCTAGATTCCTTGCAATTGTACATTGAGAAACGTTGTTCTTAAACTGCTGGACTATTTGCCCACGCAGTTGTTCACAAAGTGGTGAACCTCGCCCCATCCTTGCTTGTGAACGACTGAGCCTTTTGGGGATGCTCCTTTTATATCCAATCATGAAAAACACCAGTTTCCAATTAACCTGTTCACCTGTGGAATGTTCAAAACAGGTGTTTTTTGAACATTCCTCAACTTTCCCAGTCTTTTACTGCCCCTGTCCCAGCTTTTTTGGAACATTTTGCAGGCATCAAATTCAAAATGAGTGAAGATTTGCAAAACAACAATAAAGTTTATCAGTTTGAACATTCGATATTTTGTCTTTGTAGTGTATTCAATTGAATATAGGTTGAAAAGGATTTGCAAATCATTGTATTCTGTTTTTATTTACATTTTACACAACGTCCCAACTTAATTGGAATTGGGGTTGTAAATGACTGTCCAATGTTAGATGAAGGTGTTGAGAATAATTGAACACAAGCTCTTCAACATTAGACATATACATCAAAAAGGCCTTGTGAATGAAATAGGACTACAGCATCCTTTGCTCACATTTGCCGTATGAAAGTTTTTCAATATCAACAATTGGAAATCACTTCCCCTATTAAAAATATCGAAATAAATACCAAACAAGCATTATCCCATGATGCACCACAGCCCCAAGTGTACAGATTATCAAAATTAATCTGAGAAATAAAGCAACACCTGGGTCACTTTTGCTAGAGGGTTATACTTAAATAGCTGGACATCTTCAACATTTTCAGCATGTGAGCATTCTTCTCAATTATAGCATACTTGCTCACAGTAAAATTGGATTCACATTGCAAGGTGGCATGCTTGTGTTGCAAGTTTCCAGGTAACAAAGATTTGTGCTACTGTTGACACATGTGACCATCTCCCACATAAGTACTGTTTAGTGACTAATTAGTGATGGTAACAGGTAGCCTTTAGATTAATTTGTATTCCTAATGAAAACTACATCTTCTAACCTCAAAAAGTCATATTTGAGGTTGTCGTCATAATATATTTGTTTCATGTCAAAATCTCATAGATTAATTTTAAATGTTAATGTGACTGGTATGAGTGAAAGGTAAGGGTATGCATCAACATATCTTTCAATGGGCCCCATCCAAGTTTGTTTCCTGCTTTACATTAGATATTAACTGATCTACTAGCAAATCCTTTAAGTGTATTTTGGAAATTTGAGTCAGATAAGACAAAAACAGACATCTATTTTAAACCTCTAAACCGCGCCTCACTTATGCTAGTGCTCGTTTGACACCCTGTCTGTTAAAAATCGTTTTTATGAAATATGACATGTTATTTCATTGGAAGCGCCAGTTAGCATAAAGTGGAGGAAATCAATATGATTAGGACACATAGCCATTTCCTGAAGAAGAGCTGCAGTCTTTGATGACAGGCATTCCACAAGGAATGGGATTAAAAGCCAGTTGCTGTTTGTTCAGTTGTAAAATGTTAATTTGTAGGAATGCTAAAAAGACTTTACACTTTCTGTACTGTCGATGATGTTGTGCAGTGTAAGATGAATGCCTTACCACTATAAACAAAATTTAGCATTGCTATGATTTCAAGAGCAGTGAGACTACGTCAGACCCAAGGTGACTCATCGTGTAGTAACAGAAGTACCATGAATTTTAAGACATTGGTGGGAAACATGCTTCTGGGGGTCAGTAATCTTGGCCATTATTAATGAAATAATAATTCTGTTACAGGTCTCAATTAATAACACCTTAATAGGAAAGATAAAATATTAAGCGGAAGATGCATCTATATAGAATCATATATTGTTCCCACAATAGTATATAACACAGCATCTTGAGCAATACAGGATAAAGAAAAGATCTAAAAAGATCTAAAAACAAGAGACAGAAAAAAAAAGATTCCATGAAAAACTGGAAATGCGTGTGGAAGCCATAGAAATAAAACAGCTACATTGGTATGGACAAGGATCAGTGAAACAAGGTACAGTATACCAAAAAGGTGTTTGAAATGAAGCGTGAAAGAAAAAGACAGAGGAGAAGAACTAGAAGGATAAGAAAGCATCAAAGAAGCAGCCAGAAGGAGAGGGATGACAGTGGAACAAATAAAGATACTGGCAAACGAGAAAAAATATAATCTGTAAACACCGTAAAGAATAATGGGAGACGATAAAGTAAGTAAGTAGGCAAGTAAGTTATAAGAAGAATTGGGGCACCATAGGCTGCACTGTTTAAAGAAGTTGCAGTTGGTTTGGGGTGAAATAAGAAGTTTAGGTATCATAGACACCATTGTATCTAATGGCTGAGTTCAGAATGCCACATTCTTCCTGTTATAAAACAATCTTGAATGTAGTGGAAGAGAGGAATGTGAAGGTGAGGCTATAATACTGTTGTGTTTCCTGCTTTTAGCTGACATCTTCCTAGCTGTCAGTGGAAGCAAAGGATCAGTGAGGGGCCGTGTACTTTCTGTGTCCTTCCTGTTTGTTCCCTTTTGCCCAGATCTACCACCGTTCAGTTTCAGCAGAGTATAGAAACAAGATTTTACTTTAATGAACAATTAGTTATACATCAAAGTAACATTATAGATTAATGTGACTTTAATCTGTGGTTCATTAGTTCATTTGACTGCCTGACTATATTATGGATGTGGGTTTAATCCTCTGCTCATTTACCCTCGGTGTGGAGTTTACACATTGTCCCTCCAGTAAATCAATAAATTTGCTCCAAGCACTCCAGTTTCCTTCTCACATTATTGTTGGACTAAGTAGGTGCCTTGGTATTTGTATATGTGAGAGTGCCCAGTGACTGGCTGGCATCCTAGCCACAGCTGAGTTTGTCTTATGCCCAATGCAACTGTGATAAGGTCCGGTCACACTCAAATAGAAAATGCCAGTACGGAAAGTGAGTGAAGTAATATTTTTAAGCCTTCATTATAAATGCCATTGCTCTCTCCAAAGCTCAAAGGTACAATTATTCCAGTAAACTATTACCTTGGTATATTTGTAGAAGTGAATGATCCCATGTGCATGCCCTGCTAAAGATTTTTGAAAACATCCTTTATTCAGCGTACCGCTCAGCTCTTCACAGCTAGAGAGTCAATGCTGCTGTCAAGTTGCCTGTTTAGGGTATTTTCAGAATAAAATTACTATTGTGTAAAAGAGTGAGCAAGAATAGTTACCAGCCATTGCACTGTATCCATTTTCACATGCATTTCTGCAATGTAGGAAGTGAAAATGTAATACTATTGTTAACTTATTGCATACACTACAAAAGTACATTAAAAGTTCAACTCCTCGAAAGTGCCCAGTAGATGGCATAAAACACCAAAATATTAAGAAAAATATAGAAAGAAAAAAGAAGACTTGCATGAAATAAGTTTAATAATGAATACTCTAAGTGACTAAAAAAACAGCCATAGCTCACAGGTCTCCAAGTGGAATCCGAAATAATTTCTGCAGTTAGCAGTGTTAAAAGCAACAAAGGAGGCTTGATTAATGAAAAATGCACTTGCAATCTTAGATTCCCTTTTTTTTTTATAAATAAAGTGATCAGCAGTAAATCCAAATGTGTCTGCTTAGATTAAGCCCGGCTAATTGCAAATATTGGCTGAGAAAGCATCTTTGGCTTTTACTATTGTCTTGCACGTTTTACTTATAAGAATACCTGGGTTCAAAAAGTCACAGAGATTAGCTACTCCACCCTTGGATTTAACTTTTGCTTTAAAGGTGCGTCAGAAAGGTTTACAAAGAAACAAAATTCAAGTCTGAATGTGGCTGGCACCACAAGGTGCATGTCACATGACCTCAAAGCAGATGAAAGATGAAAGCTTTGACTGTAGCGGTACAAGCGGGACATGTTAGCGCACTCTCATCAGCTTTCAGTTAAGGAGTGGAAAAACAGGAAAGCGGACACAAGCGTTCAAGATGAAGCCATGCTGGGGCTTTGAAAGCTGTGCAAGATGATTTAACTTTGTGCACCCTTTGAAATGTACACTCAAGCGAGTATTAGTGATGAGCAGTGACTTGTCTTAGCTTTATGGGTCGCACATTGTTTATTAATCACTGTTTTATATAGTAAATCTCTCGTCATTTCAGCTTTTACACTTATAATTATGTTTCTTACAGATGTCTTCCCTACTATGGGCTGTGATTTAATCTTATTTTTTTTTGAAGTTATGACAGGCAGTGTTAATATCTTTCAATTTTCGAATTGCTTTATACTTGAAGACGGGCATCACATACTTTTAAGATGCTCATTATTATTAAAGGTGAGCTTTATTTTTTCCAATGTTTGCTTTCCTGTCATTAATACATATATTCAATTTATGCCTTTATGCAAGACGATTTACAAGATCAGGATGTGTTCTTTTTTACACACACACGTACATATACAGTATATATATATATATATATATATGTGTGTATATACCATTCCCTCCATAATGTTTGGGACAAAGACACCTTTTTCCTTAATTTCCCCCTGTACTCCATACTTTAAAATTATAAATCAAACAATTTAGACGTGAGTATGTTGCATATTGCAGGTTTTCATTTAAGGGTAATTGCATACACTTCGTTCACACCATCTGCAAATGACAACATTTTTTCTACATGGTCCCCCACAATTCAGGGCACCAAAATGTTTGGGGCATAGAAATATCAGGTATATTAAAGCAGTCATATTCAGTACTTTGTTGCATATCCCTTGCATGCAATGGCTGCTTGAAGTCTGTGATTCATAGACATCACCGGGTACTGAGGATCTTTTCTTGTGATGCTCTGCCTAGCTTCTATAGCATCTTTAGTTACTGCTTGTTTCAGTGTCTTGTCCCCTTATGTTTTCTCTTCAACATATGAAATTGGATTTAAATCAGGTGACTGACTTGGCCATTCAGGAATTTTCCATTTTCTAGCTCTGAAAAACTCCTGTTTGCCTTAGCAGTATGTTTGGGATTATTATCTTGTTGTAGGATGAAGCAATGAGTTTGGAGGCATTTACTGGAATCTGAGCAGATCAAATGTTTCTGTATACCTCAGAATTCATTATGCGACTGTCGTCAGCAGTTACATCATTAATGAAGATAAGTGTGCCAGTACATCAGGCAACCATACATGCACACACCATAACACCCCCATCACCATGTTTAACAGATGAGGTTTTGTTTTCGTCTCCTCATTTTGCTCTTGCCATCACTCTGACATAGGTTCATCTTTGTCTTGTCTGACCCCAAGACGTTTTCCCAGAATTCTGCAGGTTCTTTAATGTACTTTTTTTCAAACTGCAATCTGGCAATTCTGGTTTTTGACTAACTAGCAGTTTGCATCTTGCAGTGTGGTCTCTGTATTTTTGTTCAGGAGTTTTCTGCAGATAGTAGTTTCTGACACATCCACATCTGCCTCTATTCCTGATCTATTTCTGATGTTTTTATTTATTTCTGATCCATTTCTGATCTGTCAGACATATTTTTGGGACTTTTTCTTTACCATAGTGAGGATTCTGCTGTCATCAGCAGTAGAGGTCTTCCTTGGCCTACCAGTTCCTTTGCGATTGCTGAGCTCACCAGCGTGTTCTTTCTTCTTAATGATATTTCATACAGTTGATTTAGGTAATTCTAAAGTTTTAAAAATGTCTTGAATGGTTTTATTCTTGTTTTTCAGCCTCATCATGGCTTCTTTGACTTTCATTGGCACAGCTCTTGTCCTCATGTTGAACAATGGAAACCACAAACACAAAAAGGTAGAAACAAGCTTGGGTATCTTAAAGCTGTACTAATGAAGCAATGAAACACACCTGAGTAATCAGAAACGCCTGTGACGTCAATTGTCCCAAACACTGTGGTGCCCTGAAATGGGGGGACCATGTAGAGAAAGTGGTGTAACTGAAATTTGTGCAAATGCCCCTAAATGAAAGTCTACAGTTTGAACTTTAATCAAGTCTGAATTGATTGATTTCTAATGTTAAACTGTAAAGAAGAGGGGTAAATAAATGTAATGAATTATTATTATTATTATTATTTATTATTATTAAATTAAGGAAAATGCATCTTTGTCCCAAACATTACAGAGAGAGAGAGAGAAATTCTAAATGTTTGTTTTGGGTCACAGAGTTAGACTGATAAGCACAGAACTGAACCAGTAACCTATCCTGATATTGTGGTACAGCCAGCCCCTCAATGTTAGAGGTGCTCCTTCCATGTCTTAAAGTAGACTCAAAACACACCTTTTTTATTAGTGTTTGAGTCAGTCTAGATGCCTGTTTATATACTTGGTTTTTGTTTTATGTCTTAATGCGTCTGTGCTAATGATTATATGGTGTGTAACATTTGTTGTCTTTTTCTTTGTCTTTTATCTTTTATATGTACAGCACTTTGCTAAACACATTCCTTACTTTGCTTGCTCGCAGTGCCTTAGCCAATACTACATATTGACTTTGATTGTAACCTTTGTGTATAAAAATGTGAAAATCATAGTAGCAAGTGAGAAGGAGATTGAATTTTGAAAATGTATTGTTGTCAAATTGTACTTTAGTGTATGAATTTGCATGAGCTGGATAAGAGGGTTAGAAAATATATGTATGGATGTAAGAGTTATAATCAATGACACTTCATTTTTGTGAGTTTAACTGGGAAATGATATATAGGTCTTTTATTAAACAATGTCTAACATTACATTTCAATAGAAATAATAAAATATTAATGTCAGTATCTTAAAAAAAGAGAATGCAGTGGAGAGTTTTAAAATGTGTCTTCCTCATAAAATCAGATTTTGGGGAGATAGGAGTCCCTGCACGCACAAAGTGAATGCCAAGCATGCAAAAAACATGTAAAATTGTGTATGTTTTATAAGTACTGTATTTTTCACACTATAAGACGCACATGACCATAAGACGCACCTAGGTTTAAAGGAGGAAAACAAGAAAAAAAATATTTTGAACCAAATGGTGTACTAATATATTCAATAAACTATATCAGAATAATATTTCAACCATGTAAAGTCAACAGCGGTATTAAGAACCATCATCACTGTTATTAATAAATGAGGAAAGACTTTAAGGTTCAAGCACTCTTCTAGTTTTCTGGAAACCCCAAGAACCCCTCATCGCTAGTGTCAGAATTTATGAAGCTCAGGTGCTCACAATCACTGATATCACATTCTTTGCTATCTTAATATATGATACCATCTTCAGTTCCATCTAAGGCATTGCTAATGGCAGCTTCCACCTGCAGCTATAGACTCTTCAGTACACGAACGACTCTCCATGTTAGTGTTTAGATCTGGACAGTGCATGTGCCCAAAACATTAACATTTATATGTTACTTACATAAATGCCATATCGAATGTTATTTACCTTTATTTATTTACTTACTTCCTACAGCGTAAAGTCACAAGTAGACTGCAGAGCTTCCTGTGTTTGATTGACACGGGCATGCTCAAAAAATACACGTGTAATGCCACGAAAAGTGCATGTTGACACTTCAGTTCGTAAGCAATGGTACAAGAATACAGTCAGAATTCTTTTTTGGGTACATACACCGTCCAGATCTAAACATTAGCGTGGAGAGTCGCTCGCATACTGAAGAGTCTATAGTACATTGTACTTTATATATAAGAGCCAGATCGAATATTATTTACCTATTTATTTACTTATCTTCCTATAATGTAAAGTCACAAGTAGACTGCAGAGCTTCCCGTGTACATATACAAAGTACAGTTTGTAGATGTAGATGAGGGTCCAATGTAGAACCCTCGTCATCATCTGAGTTCACCTCTGTTATAGGACGTCTTTATGTGAAAACAACACTGTCAGATCAGGGGAAGCATGAACGCGACTGAGAGAATAAAACTGAATTAAAAAAAAAAAAAGTTATATTCTCGAAGCGCACTTGTTCTCTTATATTTGTACCTTTTGTGAAAGTGTTTACTTGATATTTGGACTTCAGGCTTCACACATTATACACTTCATGTCTACATTTTGTCAATTATTACTAACACATGACAAACATTTCCATTTTAACGATGTGTTTACATAGATTGTTGTACACACGGAACACACATGAAATGCATGTGATCCAAAAAACGATATAGTATTTATAAAAGGTGTTATTTTGCTTGACTTCTCACTCTATACAACTCTAAGCAACTGACACGCAGGTAAACAGACTTGAGCTGAGAAAACTGTGCAGAGGTGGGGGGATGTGATAGCAGGCTGCTTGCTGCTTATCGACACATTTACAAGACAAAAGACACTGATGGAGAGGTGTGAAGGGATTTAAGGTGGATGGATTTTTTCGTAGGCTTTAGTAATTCTAGTGTTAAGCGTCCCCAGGGGTTTCTTGTGGGGCTACTACTTCCTCTTCTAACAGCTGTCGCTACCGCTGAAAGGTCAGATAATACACATCACGGTCTGTGACGCAATTTTTGCTCCATAAGACGCACAGACATTTCCACCCACTTTTACGGAAAAAAAGTGTCTTATGGACTGAAAAATACGGTAAATCATATAATTTGGAATGAACCTAGACATAAAACAAAAGTGCAAAATAGACAAATGGAAACTAACAGCTCTATTGCCTATCTAGGTTGACTTCCATAGGTGTCTCATCTACAGTATTTGCCCACTTTGCAAGTACATTAAAATAAACTCTTCACTCACCTCCGTCTCTATACCTCTCTCCTGGTGTCTCTTCCTCCCCTCTGCCCCAACATGCCTTATGACTCTAGAATCAAAACGTCTTTTGTAAAGAGGTTTTTTCTTAACCATTTTCAAGCATCATTTGCAGTCAAGTCTGGAGTCAGTTTTGGGATTATGGATTAGGGTAGGTTTATAATACTTCAGAACCAAATATCTACAAGAGCTTCTGGTGTCCTTAATCCACTGCTTCTTTGAAATTTCTGTACCGTTTAATGGGTCAAGACACTTACTGTAGGTGGCTTTGCACCTGCCTTCTTTAAAAGTGCAAGCTCAGGAACCATGTGCTGCTATCTAATGGGCTAGAAGGTGAACATTAGTCTCCTGCCTGTCCTGCCAGTCCATACCTTTAAAATTTATTGGTTTGAGGTCATGTGTTTTTGTCTATTAGCCTGGAGGTATTCTGATCTCCTTCAAACCCTTTATGGCCTCATTCTATCTCTATAAAGTGGACAAAGCATCAGTGAGATATCCTGTATTACCAGACATCTGAGGACCTGGATAAAAACTCTGTAATTTACACCATAGTCCTGTACTTGAGTCCATGTCAGTTTTCTTTCCAGAGGACTCAGGAGTTTTCCAGGCCTCCCACCACTGATCTGACCTTTTATTCCACTCTGACATGTTGATTTTATCTACAATGCTTTTGACTTGTGTGTCTTCTCTTCTCTTCTTTCTGTGCAGGGTCATTTCTCAAAATGTACTCCCCATGTCAACCTCTTCCCACCAGATAAGTTATCATTTGTGCTTTTAGCAAGAGAATTTTAAATAACGCCAAATAGCACAACAACAAGTAAATAATGTTTTGTTTTTAGTCTACAAAATAATTAGACAGGGTGATGCGTTAACATTACAAAGGTTAAGAGGATTTTGATATAATTTGATTGTAACTAATTTAATTCTGTTCTAATGCAACAATTACTGAATGTCACGGAAACAGTAAAAATTGTTTTTTGTCCTGGTGCTCTTTTAATATAAACAATTTAGCAATTTAAATGAGGAAAACCTAACAATTTACAGATACCTATTCTTGTTATTATTTATAATATATCGCTAAGCTGACAATTAAAGGTCCACAAAATGCTTCTGTGAAGTTAACTTCTTGGTGATATATTCCAGGTCATTTTTTTGTGTGAAGAACATTTATTTGAAATTTAACCTTAACCAGCTTCTCCAAATATTATTTAAAGTCTTATACTGTATGTATATCAGGCACAGAAAAGTAGTTTGGGTTTTAAATAAGTTGATTAACAGCATAGAATTTGAATTGATGACTCTTACAAAACTAAAGTATCAAAACATGACAACAAGCAACATAAGGACAACAATAATTATCCTTCTCCAACAGCCAGCAAACAACCAAATGCACTCAAACACATATTTATCAAGTTAGTTTAAAAAACTCTTAAAGTGAAAGATGTTCACATGCTCCTAGTTTTAAAATAATGGCTGACATCTACCATGCTACTTCCCTTCATAATTTTAAATAGTTCTATCACGTCACTTCTTACTTTTGCATTTCTACCTTAAAATGATTCTGCTCCTCCTGTCTCTCCTCATATCTCATTCCTTGCAATAAGCCTGGTTGCTCTTCTCTGTGCATCCTATTACCGTCTAATTTATTTACAGTATATTTGCTTCTCAAACTTTTAATACATACAGACCCCTTCAATGTTTGCATATTCTGTTTTGTTACATCCTTATGCTAAAATAATTTAAATAATTTTTTTGCTTCATTAAAAAACACTCAATATCCCAGAATGACAAAGCAAAAACAGGATTTTAGAGATTTTTACAAATTTATTAAAAATAAAAAAATGAAATGTCATATTTACACAAGTATTCAGACCCTTTGCTCAGTACTTTGTTGCAGCACCTTTGGCAGTGATTACGGTCTAGACCCTTCTTGGATATGACTCGACAAGCTGCTTCTCACAACTGAATGTGTGGATTTTTCTCCCAGATTTGCAGAACCTCTCAAGCTCTGTCAGGTTAGATGTAGACAGACAGTTAGTGGACAGCTACAGTATTTACAGGTCTCTCCAGATCTTCAATTTTAGTGTCAAGCCTGGGCTCTGAGTGGACAACTCAAGAACATTCACAGAGTTGACCCTAGGCCACATGTATGTGGTCTTTGCTTTGTACTTAAGGTAACATCCTGTTGCAAGGGGAATCTTTGATCCAGTCTGAGGTCCAGATTTCTCCGGAATGGGTTTGTATTCAGAATATCTGTACTTTGCTACTGACAAACAACCACACAGCATGATGTTGCCACCACCATGTGTTTAGAGTCCGAAAATACTATTTTTGGAATTATGTCTGTGTGTGTATGTGTATGTAAACACAAAAACTTCAGTATGCTTTTATTTAGGTCAACCAAATTTTGCATACAAGTGTTAGGTACAAAATGTAGATTTCTATCAACTTTTGAGCTATTTCCACTAACCAGAAGTGGTACTTTTTTATTCATGCAGCTGCAGAATCTGATTTATTCAACTTTACTTTTATAATAATTGTTCAATATATTATTAATTTGATTTGTTTTGATGTTGATGGTTCTTTAATGTACTTAATAGAAAAATGTAATCATTGTCTTGTGGTTTACTCCTCAAATACCCTTATCTGAGTATACGAGAAAGTCTATGGGGAGACCACTGCCAATTTTTTTTTAAATACATTTGCAAAAATTAGTTAGGCTGAAATGTAACAAAATGTGTGAAAAGGAAAGGGAGCTGAATACTTTCAGAAGCTACTGTAATTGGCAGAATACTCAATTTTAAGTACTATCACAAGACATTATATACTTGGAGATATCTGAACTAGCAATACGATTTTTAATGGTTTGCTATAGTAAATCTATTAGTCTCATATTGCTATTGTATATAACAATATACAAAGCTTTGTTAAGGTCTTCTTACATACGTGAGAGTGACTCATAATGTACTATACATATTTCCTGTTATAAAGTCATTGGTGCTTTGTAAATCTTAGTAAGAACAAACAAAATAAGGTCTTACATAGCAGTAACAGACTTACAGATAGCCCTAAGTAACCCCAATTCCCAAGTGACACCAATAATTCAGTGGCATCAGATAGTCATATTTCGTTTCTGCCTGGTGATTGAAGATCAAAGAAACTTGTTTCAGCAATGCATATGTTTAATATTCTGTGATCATCTGCAACAATCAATATGCAAACTACTAACTAAGGAAAACTAATAATATCACTAGAAAACCATTTTTTCAAAAGTATTGCTTTTTGGTAATTATGATAGACAGCTTCAGCCTGAACACAAATACAGTATAATTTCAGATTGACAATATCACATAGGAATCTGGAGAAATATGAACTAACCTGTTATTGAATATAGCATGTTTAAGCACTCAAAGATGCTGACACATTGCATTATTTCAACTGAATTAAAACTGTTTTGTTGATGATTTTCATTTGTTGTCAGCATCTAGTGCTTCTTGTTTCAGTGTCCAACAACAGTCAGTGAGCATTAATAGATTCCACTTACCCTGATATCATTTTTCCATTTTAGCATTTCACCACTGACTGCACCGACATTAGCAGGGAAGAAAGCGAAAGCAATAAAGGAATCTTTACTCACATGTTACACTTCATGGTTTTGTATGCTTGAAACATGCTGGATGTAGTTTACTGCTCTGCAGTTGCCAAGAAAATTCTCAATAACATCACTGAATATGTTTTGCCACCACTAGCAGCAGTGGCGGCTGGTGAAAAAAATTTGAGCAGGAGTGCATTTTTGGGGGGACAAACTGAAGAAGCACTTATCTATTATATAGTGCCTTCCACGTCTATTTACTTATTATATAGTGCCTTTCACATCTATTCATTGTGTATTGCCTTTCATATCTATCTATCTATCTATCTATCTATCTATCTATCTATCTATCTATCTATCTATCTATCTATCTGGTCATTCTACAAGGTCTTGTGGTCCTCATCATAGTACCAATGCACATCTTGGCCAAACCCAAAGGACAAATACAGGCTAAAATGTATTGTACCCTTTCCACTATTCTGCCCACTCTGATGCCAGCTTTTCCATTTCTACTATGCTCCAAAACTTCAGTCTGTGACATCTGTAGTCCCCTTATTCTTCCCATAACTTGCTTTATAGATGTGGAAAGGAACAGGTGCACCTGCCACCCAACTTTTGTACTACACCTGTCTTTAAATTGCCCAGTCCTCTTCCAACTTGCCCAGTTCCCCATTCTATTAAAACCCACACCATAATGTCTGCACCCCTACCTCCACAAGCTTCCAGTAATGTGCACTTCCATTTGTTCTATAAAACATCAATGGCATAAGTCCAGCCCAAATCGTATTCTTCCTTTGCTAATAAAGTGCCCAGTCCTTGGCTATTTCCAATATAATCCATAAATCCACATCATGCAATCACTGGTTCTTTCTGAAGTCTTGCATCCCAGTTTATCATTTACCACACCCATACCTATATACCTGTATTCCTTCAAATATAATTTTTGCCCTCCCTTCCTTCAGGCCTGAAACTTTCTCAGTTACTTTCTGATTAAACTGAGTCATTTCATTAAGCCAAAAAAACTTAGCTTCATACTATTGTCTATATCACTGTTTCCAAACCATGTTTTGTATAGTGGCATACTTTTTGTAACCAAAATCATCCCAAGGCACACCACTATCTTACTAATCACAAACACATACAGTGTATATCTCATACACTTGCTCAACTGCCTGAAGGGGCAGGACTACTGGAGAAGTCGTTAAAAAGTAGCTCTGAGATCACTGGTGACAGACACTGCACTTTGTGAGCACTTTGGTGGCATCTCCACAACAGTTTGCTGTTTTGCCCACCCCTAGCTGCCTCAGGGGCAACTCATATGCCCACTATCCACCAGCACTGCTTGCTGGTGACCACAAACCCAGGGCAGATGGACTCTAGCAGCCTGGAGACGCATCTGAAGTGCTCTAAGTGCTGTGTTTACAACATAGCAATCACGGAGCTGCTTTTACGCCAGCTTCTCTAGGTAGACCTGTCCTCATCAGACAAGTCTTGACCACCTGTGGAACTTGTCCCTCTCAGGTTCAAACCCAGGTGCGCTACACTGTTATTTCCACGATACAACAGGGTGCACCACTGTGCCGCATCACACTGGTTGAAAACACTGTGGCTACTTTAATGCTGCTGCTTACATTTTTCAAAAAGATATTTTAGGTCTTGTACCCCCGTTGTTATAACCAAAGCTTCAACACTTTTCACAACAAACAGGGAAGGAAAAAAAAAGGCATTACTTACGTCACATCCAGTTAGCCAACTCAGTTTGTCATAACAAGAGCGGAAAAAGTCTGTGCTCATCATCGCTTGCTTGCTTCTAAATTCTTAAGTCAGGTCGGTCCAGTCCAAGCCCCTTTATCTTCTTTTTTTCTTCAAGTGAAGGATTTATGAAGGTGTAGTTCATTAAAGAAATAAACAAATTTTCTTTGATTTCTGAAATTCTACTTGAAGTTGCCATGTCTGTATAGTCACGCTTGCTCATATGTAGTTATGTTAATGGTGGGTGTGAACTGTGAATCATTGATGTGAACTTGAAATAGACCGTCAATAATTGTCCAATCACAACCTAAAATAGTACTAATTTTCTAGCATTAAATGATGGAGAGTCCAGGGCAAAGAGAGCTGCGTCCCCAGTGTAAGTGCCACATGGGATAAATGGGCATCCCGATCGTTAGAGGGGAAGGTTCCTTACCTGGAGGGAAGACGCCAAGTAGACGGACAGGCATCCCAGCCAAGACAGAGAGAGAGAAATGTGCCGTACCTGAACAAGACTCCCCAGGTTTGATTGGTAGACATCCCAGACGGAGGAGAGGAAGATTCCTTACCCAGACGGGAAGCCCCAGACAGATGGATAGGTGTCCTGGCCAGTTATATTGGAGTACCTTCCCTGACCGGGATTAATGGGAAGGGCAGGGAAGGACTGTCTCTGGGGTCTGCTTATTCCCCCAGGACACTAGATGGCAGCGGCCCTGGATATCAGTAGGGCATGCTGGGAATTGTAATCTGGTAACACAGCCCTTTGGTGGTTTGTTTTTGCCACAAGAGGAGCAGTTACATTCCCTGCTATCGGGAAGTTCTGTATGACCAGGAAGTGCTACAAATGGGCAAAAGCTCTGGCACTGGAAATACTCCCGGGCCCTTAATTAAAGGTACCGCACTGCCTTGTCCAGGCAAGTAGGAGCTGGCAGGAAGGAAGGCAACACTCGACTGGAGGAGAGCTGTCCAGTAGAGAGAGGAGAGTTGAAGAGAGAAAGAGAAGAAACAACTTGTTTTGTGCTGGTTTATACAAGGTACTTGGGTAATAAACACCCTTTATTTGAACCGGAAACTGTCTTGTGTGTTCGTGTTTTGGGGTTTGGGGCTCACTGGTGCCCCCTAGCCTTCACACCAGAAAAATTTGAATGCAACTAGTTAATGGGCAGCCTCAGGTCACCTGCTTGCCAAAGGATGAAGGACTTACATACACTCTCATTTGGCTGGCGCCTTTCACTCAGGAAATATAGGTATTCACACAGAAATGAAACAAAAACTAGTCGGAACCAATTTTTAATAGATGTTGATATGCGTTGATACCAGGCACATTGTGCAAATAAACAAATTTATTTCAAAATTATTTTGTATAACCTAATTACTTTAATTAGAGTTTTTAAAAAATCTGGAGGGAGTGAACAGCGACCGAAAGCCCCGCACTACAAACTGCCACTGACTAGCAGATCTTCACACTGCTTGTCATTGATGATGTGTCTGATTTGTTGACTGTTTGTGGGAACATCTGTGTCAAATATTGAAATCCTTTACCTTGCTTGTTTGTTGACTTCGCAAAATTTTATATGAAGAGAAGGTAAACATATCTTTGTTGGGTCAACAAGTGGTTTATGTGCAACACTTTTCTCCCCTGGAACAAAATACTTAAGAAGCGGACAGTTCTTTTTAATTTAATGAGACTCTTTAGCATGGCTGTCCCATTCACAGTACTTGATATATCCATGCTGCATTCCTAGTAGCAGTGCCACTACTTTTAGATCACCAAGATGTTCCACTTGTAGTTGCTTTACTGGTAATATGAGTGGCAATCACAAAAATAGGCAATTGCAATAAAACAGTACATGATATGACATATCAGCAGGACAAAAATAAAACTAATATCAGCAGGCCAAGATATGCGCAAAAGGGTTCTGGAAGAAAATCACTTCCAAGGATATGCAAATGTGAAAAAGACACCACATGATGAAAACTCTTTATGGCTGAGCAAAAAGATCACTTCATCAGGAAACAGTTCTAAATCTGTTTTGAGGATAGAAATTCATCCAAAAATTACACAAGGACATTTGGATTGCAGTTTGTGGAAAGTTATATGCACTATTAGCATGTTCTAGCATTCGGCAAAAGTGATTTTCCAAACTTACTTAATCCAATTGTAGGATCAGTGGCTAAAGTCTACCTGCAGGATCATGCTCAAGATGGAAACCACAGGTCCATTGCATGGTGCAATTAATCATAAAACCTAAGCTACTGACTCAGCGCTCAATCTGAGTTGATAATCTTTATAACCTTTTCCTAATCTTTGATCTGTAGGAGGGAAGTCAATTGCACTCCCCCCCCCACCCACCCAACATTAAATACACAGACATTAGGAGAACATTCAAAATGTACTCAATACAGTGCCAGGCCAGACTAAGAAACCAGGGATCCTACAGCTGTGAAGCATAACCAATATTCTACTGTTCACCCATACTAATAAAGTAATAGCAAACAAATTTTGAGTGATTTTGTAACAGACCTACTGGTGGTCCTTCAAGGGTTGGTTCCTGCCTTACAATCAGTGCTGCTGGGGGAGACACTTTGAACTGGCTAAGTGGGATTGATGAATAATAATGGACTCATTCTTAATTTTATTGGAAATATTAAATATAGTTACAGGAGGCTTTTTTTTCTTACAGAAGGTAGTAGAGTTACCAAGCTTTAAGAACAAAAAGAATAATTATGATTAAATTAAAAGAGTCTTGGTAAGGGCTGTGTCAGCTTTATAGCTAAGCCTGTTTCAAAGCTTATGACAAAACAGATCAGGTTTTGAAAATCAACATGTAGCTGTTTGAAGCCTAGTGCACTTCTAACAGACACAAGAAAGAACATGGATAAGAGATGTACTTTGATGTGGTGTGAAGGATGAATATTATCCCACTGCTGCCATCTTCAGCAGTTTGTTACATGGGTACAAGTTTTACGCTGTAATTAAAAGTAAAAAGGCAGTCGCATCTTCTAATCTGATTTTTAAAAGTCATGTTTTGCTGTCTGAGTCATCTACTAACATTTGATAATGAACAAGAAAGGAAACTGAAAAATTGTCATAAGCGCATGCATTTTCTTTAATGAAATTATCATGCTGTCAGTTTATAGTTTAGTCCTGAAATGTCAAAATGTCGGGTACTATAATATTCCTAAGTCTTTATATAATGCATTTTTGAAAGATCAGACAAACACAAGGTGTTTTACAAAGCAGTTAAAAGTAACAAGACTAAATACAAGATCATTCAATATGTAATATGTAAACATAAATGTATTTCTTAAACATTCTATCAATCTTCACAAATTTTTAGAAAACAGGACATAAAGTTATAACCTAAAGACCAGCACACAGCTATGTTTAATTGAAAATCAACACCTAAGTGTTAAGAACAGGCACTTGTAAACTTTCAGTGAGAAATGCATATTGAGCTCACAGCAGCACAGATTATCTACGAAAGTCTACGAAAATTCTTATTTCACTGGACCAAAGCACACTGTCATTTGTCATTATATTGAATTTAATAGGTAGGTAGTATGGATTGGATGGGACATTCTTGCGCCGACTCCAGACGTGAAGTAGGCAAAAGTAAGAACACTAATGGGGAGATCTTCTTGGTCAAAACTCCCCTTCAACCTTGAACCTCTTCCTGTTAATTGAACATTTCTTCAACCCACACCATAGAATTCCATGTCTTCAAGCCCTAGCCTGACATCACTGCTGTGTAATCCAAAAGCTCTATGATTATATCTCCCTCTAGCCTCCCCAGGTCACCTTTTGCAGCACCACAATTGATATTTCTTGAGGAAGGTCAGATAAATTAAAAGACACTATACTGTATAATAGATGGAAAAATCAATAGGAAAGGTACTTTGCATTAGATTGAAGGAAGGAGTGCTTCCCTATGCTAGGCCAGGGGTGGGCAAATTCATTCCTGGAGGGCCGCAGTGGCTGCAGGTTTTTGTTCCAACCCAATTGCTTAATAAGAAGCCCTTATTGCTCTAGAAACACTTCTGATTCATTTTAATTGTCTCCCTCGTTAAGATTATGAACCCTTATTACTTATTTAAGTCTTAAACAGCTGCGTTCTTGGTTTTTAATTGCTCCTTATTAGCAATAAGATGCAAATGACAAAAGAAACCAGCAGTTATCCATTTTGCTTGTTACCTTTTACACCTGTGTGTATTTATCGTGTACTATTTGGTTTAATTAAATACTTGGAAGGAAAGAGAAGAGAAAAAAGTGAAGGATTGAGAATTACCCATCCGTTTTACACTTCAAAGTATTTGGATGATATCCTTAGAATCGAAAAAAAATCTAGGATATGAGAATGACTTGACATAGCAGAGTTAAAGCACTAATAAGCCATGAAATCTAATTATTGGCAAGGATTGTTTTCTAATTAAGCAACTGGGTTGGAACAAAAACCCGCAGCCACTGCGGCCCTCCAGGAATGAATTTGCCCACCCCTGTGCTAGGCTATTCCCTGCCTTGTGGGATGCTGCTGGTATAGTTACAGCAGTCCACAAGCTTGAATTGAATTAAGTCAGTTTGAAAATGTTAAGTTATGTTATAAATTAAATTTAGCATAACAAAATGGCAAAATATTACCCAGATCGTAAATAAAATATCAGCTGGTAAAAAATGTGGCAGAATGAGCTTTGTGCTGGAGGTACTCAGAAGATTGACCATGTTGTCACAAAGAGCCATGCTGTGGGTATAAACCTTGGAGTCACCTTTAAAGCTCTTACAAGGTAAGTAGTGCCACTTCAAATTAAGAGGGAGTGCTGTTTCTAACACCTTTTACCTTTCCATACACAGTACTGAAATGCAAGTTCCAGAACAAGTTCCTGACCTCATTTCTCCTCCAGACCCAAAAGTTCTGTCCGGAAACCCTCTATATAAACCAGCCACCCACTAGAACAGGCTGTTCATTATTTGACCCGCAACTGATGGAGATAGAGCTCCGGCACAGCAGTATTAATTAACTGCATTCTAGAACCATGGCTGCAGCAGTTTATTTTGCTTTTCCTTATTTTCTTTTGACATTAAACAGAGTTTACCTGGGTGGTACACGAACTCTTCATGCTGTGCTTGTATCTTTCATTACTGTGGCCCAGACAGCAGGATCATTGAAGGAAGATGACAGAGCTAAGCCTGACCTCGCTGGTTTTCCCACCATATACTCATGGATTTAGGCATCATAGATTGAGAATGTTCATACTGTCTCCCAAAGGCAAAGTAGGCAGAGGTAGAGCAGGAGGGGTCATTTGCTTAACACCACCCAGAATCGCCCTCTCCCCAATAAATCCAGAGGAACTTCCACAGTTCCTGCCTCTTGGGGGACTACCTTCAAAATACTTGAAACATAACAAAGGCAGCTTATATTCTTATAGAAAACCTAAAATAAAAAAACATGCACATAATCAACATAAAAAAATTATCAAAAATGAAAACAGACATTTACTGCAGCCAGGGGAGTTACCCTGGTTGAGACACAACACCTAGAAAAATCTTACCTCTTGCAGTATGCAAAACTGTCTTCAAGCTAGATGCTATAAGCCTGTTTCCTGCTGAGGCGCTGGACTGGCCCTGCAGTATTGTCTTTGCCCTTTGGGTGTGTATGAGCATGTCCAACCTAAACCTTACAGTTTAACAATGGGACTTGAAGGTTATCACCGGTATTTAAATGAGAACCTCCATTACTGTTTCTTTTTTTTAAACATGAGTTTGCACTTCTTTTCCCAGGCATGTCCATGCAGCACAAGAGGTACAAACATGTTTCAGTACCATTACCTTTCTTAAAGGTAGACAGAAAAAAAAGTGATCAGTACCAGGAATGTATTATTCAGAAAACATCATGATGCACCTCGTTTGTCACAAACTACAGAGGAGTACCTGAGAAATTTTTATAGGCCAGCAAGGAAGCCAACATATGCTCCTTCAGCTTCATGTAAAAGAAGTGATTAGTATGATGTTACAGTTTCAAAGAAGTGCTGAATTGTGATGCAGACAGAACAGCCCTTTATATACAAAATCACTTTTTCAACTGTTTTCTGGTTTTGTGCTATCCCACAAACACCTGCCCATAAGGTGCTTAGCCCTGCTACTGGATGTCCAATTGGAGTTGTGTAGTGCGTAGTCTGCATTTTCTCTCTGTGTTTTTCACCTCAAGGCTGCTCAAGTATAAATATAAGGTGTTACCATTTCAATTTATCATGGTCATAGCCAAAGATTTTCCTGAGCTGTTGATTACAAGGCTGTCACTTAATTTAGCATTTTAATCTATATGACTTTATTTTCTTAGATGATGACAATTATCTGAAGTCATTTGATCCAGTCCTTTCTGCGTGGAGTTTGCATGTTCTCCCCGTGTCTGCGTGGGCTTCCTCCGGGTTCTCCAGTTTTCTCCCACAGCCCAAAGACATGCAGGTTAGGTGCATTGGCGATTCTAAATTGTCCCTAGTATGTGCTTGGTGTGTGCCCTGCTGTGGGCTGGCACCCTGCCCGGGGTTTGTTCCCTGCCTTGCGCCCTGTGTTGGCTGGGATTGGCTCCAGCAGACCCTTGTGACCCTGTAGTTAGGTTATAGTGGTTTGGATAATGGATGGATGGATGAATTTGGTTCAGACCAGGCACCAACATCCCATTGTTTGATTGATTGTTTGTAACATTAAAAAACTTAACTTGCATGTTTCACTAATTATTAACAAAAGAGGAACATATATTAAGAGTTGCATAGGAAAATTTTGCACACATCCCATATTGCAAAATGTTCACGATATTAGACTAATTTGCATGTGCAAGTGAGTTCTGTTGTGGACTGGAACCCTACACATTGTTGATTTCTACTTTGTCACCAAAGCTACTGATGTAGACCTTAGCTTTTTGCAAATCTGTATTGGAGTAAATAGCTTTAGGAAATGATTGAGTAAAAAAATGTGAAGCAAACTCACGGTGAGGGAGTTTTAAACACATGCATATTAAAGTTTACTTTATACTTAGGGAGGAACATTTTCTATAATGCATTTAACCTGAGCATGGCAGGATAATTGGAAACAAATGTGATTCCAATGCCTCTTCCACCATATATAAGCACTCTATATACACACCAACTTTCGTAAGGTAGAAATGAACTGGGGACGGCTCTAGTGATGCTAGGGATCTCTTAACTTTTTCTTGGGTCACTTGTTGATCTACACTACTTCATGAACTTTGCTCTGTGTGCGCATTATTTTAAGAAACAATGGCTAGCTGTCATTTGTTCTTTCATCTTTGACTGTGTCAGTGTAGTTGTGTGCATGACACTCATTGCAGTGTGCTGGTCAGAAAGGAATGAACTTGACATGTCTGCACAATATTTATAGTGTTAGATTTAACTTATGGTGCAGAATGGATGCTATTTAGCCAGGATGTAACTTACTCTTTGAACACTGCCCTAGTGCTTTGTGTCTGTTTTGCGTCTGAGAGTAGAATTGCCTTCTGTTTGAAATTTGTATGAAGAAGAGAAGTGAAGGATAAGGTGTTGAGGTGACACAAAGAAACATTTGAGAGGAATCAGCTCATGCACTTCTAGCTTAAAATTATTAATGCATACCTCTGTCAGGATGGCATTGAAGTTCTTCATTACATAAGGTAATGCCGCTGGGTATGTTTACAAAATGCTCATTTTAAATTAGACTACCCTTTCTGGTATGGAAGACACTAGCATAAGGACTCAAATTTAATAGAAAAAAAACAGTCAATCCTTTGACTTGTTTCAAACCACAAGCACAAAAATATTTTTCTTCCTGCATAACCATTTGTTTAAATCTTTCACACAATTTGATGCTTTGTCCATCTCTAATGAGCTTTACTTCACCACAAAAATCATCTTAAAAAATGAAAATTAAGATGTGCTAATACATGGAGGATGAATTTTGGTGATGTGGGATTGATGACAATGTGACTTAAGAGACAAAATACTTTTTTCATTTTAATAACCTTTCCAATACCTTTCCAAAAAAATATAGTTTAGGTAACACTTTAGTTTAAGTACTGCATCGATTACTATTAGTAGTACTATTAGTAGTATATCTACTACTCATTAACTTTTATATAAAAGATCTTAACAGAGGCTCCTTTTGATCTTCATAACACTTACAAAACATCAGTAGATAGGTTATTCATCTCTGTACAGTGGGGAATATTGGCATGATGGTAAAGTTACTTGTTAATATGAAGGATTCAAAGGTCTTCTACGAAATATGTAATATCAAGAGAAATGAGTCTTAGTTAAGCCACCTTAGACCACTCCAAAGTGATGTTCTATTAGTAGGTCATATTGCAGAAATCAAAAAAAAACTTTACTAATGCTTTGTAAGTGTTATGAAGACCATTTTTGAGGTACTTAAACTAAAGGGATAACATATTCTACTATGAATTTTGAAAGCTAATCAGCCAATACCCCTGTATTGACAAAGTTGACAGTATCTTATCCATGAGGAAAATGATGAACAATATAAATATAGGAGTACACTGGGCAAAAACACAATGGCAACACGATTTCAAAAAGATTATGATGGTCGTCCTTATGTATTAATATTGCACAATATATGCTATCATTAACTTATTATCTTTTTATTTGTCTTTATTAATAGAGCACATATTCCTATCTCACAATAACTGCTAGATTGCTTGATTACTGGATGACTGATTAATTGATTAATTAATTGATAATATCTGTACAATAAAACAATCTGTGTCCAGTGTTTGACAATACCTATTGCACATAAAGCTACATTTTAGTAGTCAAATATTGCAGTATAATATTTTATTATGTGCATGAAATGGAAGAAAACATGTATTACTGAAAACATAAGGAACAAGGAACAATTTTACAAAGAAAATGTAAAATCATTATTTTTGTAGAGCAAAACCTTCTGGGGTGTTTTTTAACAGATTCATTTAGCTACTAGGCCTTACCAGTACTGATAACACCCCCAAAACTGCGTAGTTGAGTTTATATGTCCAGTCTCATTTGACACACACAGACAGACTTCAGTCTGAAAGCTGTTAACACTTGTTCAGGTATACTAAAACAATTAAATTCATTTAAGACTCAAAGTCAAAATTTTGACCCCATCTCACTAATTTTATGACATATTTTATATGGTCTAACACTTAATTCTAAGTGCAGAAGTGTCATCTAATTTAAAAAGAATTCAACAGAGTATAAGTGCTGCACAATACCTGTGATGTCACTTACAACACACTCACTCAAGGGCATCATTCTCGACAGGCCCATTCCAAAGCATTTGTCACTCCAGCAGATTATGTATGCAGTCCATACTATAATCTAGGATTAATAAAGGAAATGGAAAATGGAAAAAAATGATAGAAAATGTGAAAAGCAGACCATCGATTGTCACACAGATGGAAGTAGCTGACCACACAGGTCTCAAACTTGGGTCCTGGAAGGCCAGTGTGACCTCTTTATAATTGAATTTGTTACTTATTTAAATGTTTCATTTAGATGTTTCCTGCTCTCATTTTGTTACATTACAGAAGGCAGATCACCATAATGTTTAATGGACCCCAATATGATTATCACTCTCTCTGTCATTCTAATTTGCTTCCTACTTTTTCTCTATTTAAAGTTTACTTCATTAAGTTATAGTGTCAGTTTAATTCTTGCTGCAATTATAAAATATTTGCAATTGGATTCTCAGTTGCAGTGTTAATGTTTGCAATGCACCCTTGTTGGAATGAAAAATGAATTGCATTTTATTACTACATGCATTGTAAAATCCATTCCAATGGATGGCATGCTGCTGAATACACGCATTAGAATTTAATTGCCGGACAAACAGAAATGACAGAAGGACGCAGACATCACTCTAAAGGTGTTTGAATAGAGTCAGGGATGTGTAAGACATCTAAGCCTAAATCTTAAGTCATAATTTTAACTCCTTGACAATACTTTCCCTATGTATCAGAATATACCTAAAGTATTTGTAGGTAAAGAACAAAGCAAACTGTTGATATGACCACTCACTCACTTGATTGGATTAAGCAGGTTAGAGTTCTGTAATGTAAAAATTCAACCACTGTTGTTTTCTTCTTCTTCTTCCAGTTTTCATTTGTAAATAAAGATAAGCAGAGACATAAGGGATGGTTGGAATTCCAGTAGGGAAAACTCTATTTAAACCTCATAGGCAAGGGGGACAAAGTCAAATAAAGAAAATTAAAAGCAGATCCATACACCATTATGCTTTCTTTTGCCCTATAGAAGTGCTCTAAAGCATGTTGGTCCAGCAAAATGACAAACACTTCATCCTGCCGTCTTCTTTGATAGCAGGTCACCAGAAGAGGTTGAGCTGGAGCACGGATGTGACTTCACATTTCTTTAGTTATATCCACCTTCGCTGTAATGGTGGAAGAAGGTACCATGTTAGAGACCATGTTCATCCTCCTTACTCCCACTGAGCACTCTCAAATTGGTCCTTGTAAAACACTCACCAGGCTCATGTGTTTGAAACATAATAAGTTGGAACTATTTAGAATAATTGTGTCAAACAAAGGCATAACTGCTTTCCCTTTGAGATAACAGCCACAGTAATCTGTCATGGTTAAGACAAGTTGGTGTTCTGCTGCTGGTGCCACTGAGTTAGACTTATAGTTTGACATCTAGACGTGTGATTATCACACCACCAATTTTCAACACACAAATCCAAATAGCATATTACTGGCTGGTATACACTGTAAGTGAAGGCACTTTTAGTATGTTTTATGTATGTTCTTCTGTAATTGGTAAAACACTAAGAGAACATTAAGAGAATTTGATTACTATCGCAAACGTTTATCATAAGCTAGTTGATTATAACTTGCTTTCCTAATATAACCTCATTGCATTGATTTCTTAATTATAATATTTGACTCCCAATGTCATTGTATTCAACATCTTTTGAAATGGCATTAAAATATCTTTTATAAATTCATACACTGTACTCCCTCAATGACTTTGGACCTCTCACTTCACAGCTGTTATAATGAAAGGTTTCTGAATGACACATTGCCAGCATGGAATTAAATCTGTTCCAGTTTCCCTATTGGACAGACAGATCAGTGCAGTATGCATTGTTCTTGGGACTTCATGACATTCTTCAACCCCTAAAATAACTAACCATATATGTCTGGATCATCTTGATTGGCAACAACTCTGCATTTAACACAATTATCCGTCTCAGGTTTTTGTCAAACTGATCAGCATACATATCAGTCAGTCAGTCCTTGTCATATTAGATATTGTATATTCTTTCTGGTTTAAAGGCACATATGAGATAGGTAATGAAGCTGGGAGACAACATGTCTAAACTCCTCACTCTGGGTATGGCTACCACATAGAGTTGTTTCTTAACACCACCCCTTTATTCATCGGACATAAAAAAGTCACATTTTCAATAAGATTCTGTAGGAATGTTTCAGTTTGCTGATGACACCACAGGAGGGCTACAGAACAAATTATGACAAGTCTGTGAACAGAGATGAAGCAACAGAAATGATCAAATGGTGTAGACTAAATAAGATAGAATTAAATGTCAAGAAAAAATATGAATAGTGATGGACTTTATGCTAGGTAATAGATCTTTCTCACAATTATATTCAGTATGTATGGTCAGTTTCTATTGCAGTGAAAACTACAACACTGGACGAACACTAACAGTGGTGGTCAGCATCTCTGTTATGTGGAAGAAAATTCAGACTTTATGTCTTGGACAATTAAAGAAATTCAGAATGTGACAGGAAACCTTGCTTATTTTGTGCAGGTCCAATGCTGAAAGTGTTCTGACTTTCTAGATCATGCTTTGGTATGAGATTCTCTTTCCTGAGGACAGGTTGGGAAAGTGGTATGCACCACTTCTAAAATCATTGTTGATCATCACCACCCACTGGGTTCACACCACTTATGCTGACTGAAACATTAAATTGTTAAGATGTTATCCAACCTGCCACTCTTCATCCATTATCTGTTCATCTTCTAACCATCTACTGTAGTACATAGCTCAGGTCAGTCAAATTCTGGAATACGAGATTTCTTAATATTATATAGCAAAAAGCTGTGAGATTCAGGAATTTAACACCTTCACCTTTGAATTTATTACAATATTTTAATGAATACTATACGTCTGAGTGTTTTTTATTTTTTGGTAAAATGTTTTGTTTGCGGGCTGTTGGCTAATGACTGTCACTATTGATTTCATGTTGTATGTTTGTGTTAATTATTTTTCTTTGTATTGCACCCTTACTGCAATTTTTGCATGTTCACTGAATATATGTCTGAATATATGAACAGTCCCCTAAATATTTTAAGTTTGTTGCCAGGAATTTTTTATAAGTTTGTTGCTTAGTTTTACACTACTTTTTGAAATTCAAGAATACTCTACTGAAGAGGTAACATAATCAACAAATACTCCATGGAACCTTTCTCTGCTGACAGGCTCTTCTTCTATAAAGAAGATGATGCTAACTATCAGTTCCTGCATGTTTTCTTGCCACATGAAATGAAAATGCTACTTGCCAGTAGGAATAAAAAGCCAATTTTCCAGGTGGAGTAAAAGCGTTTTTCACAAAGCAGATTACAACTACTGTTCTCAAAATATTTAGAAACTGGATTTGCAGGCAACATGTTCTGGTTTTCATCTTCACACTTTAAGAGGTTAGGCATTATGAGGCATGTTTTTTCATGGAATAAAAAGGACCATAAAGCACATAACAAAGAAAAACTTTCTGCATGATCACATCTATTACATGGGGGTGGTCATATGGATATCTACTTTTTTTGGTTGCTTTTGATCTTTTCTTCTATTTTTGGAATTCCATGTAGAGTTCAGTCAAGGACATACATATTATAATAACATCAACTTGAGCAGAGGTGTATTAATTACATTATGTGGACAAAATCAGTATGTCATTTGAACTTGAGTTATTCTTTTCTTATTATTATAATTGTTGTTGTTATAATACACCCAGGAGTTAATACCTGGATGGTATTTATTTTGTTATTCTCTTAACTTTGCATGATTATTTTTCCATGTTTCTGTGTTATTTCTGTTGATTTTGTTTATTATTTATTATTTTTGTAATGTCTTTTTAAAGTGGTATCCATTCCTTGTTCTTTATGGATGGAACCCCAGGAGGCAGGGCCTCCCTGATATCACTACTTTGGGAGAATCCAGTGGTGGTTCATTGTCGTTCTTAGAGTGCATATAATTGTATGTACTGATTTTTCCAATTGTTACTTCTATTCTTGAGTTTTTGATTATTGGATTGCATTTTTGGAATTGTGTGCTCTGGAGAAACATTTTCTGTCTTATATCTGCTAATTTCTGCCATTTGTGTTCTAATAAATGCGTGCATTTACAAATATTATTTTGTGACTTTGTCCTCCCTGATAAAAGAATTTGACATTCACTCCCTAGAGGAAAATACTTTGTATATTGTGATAAATTTTGCAAAATTAAAAAAGTATTTGGAATTTTAAAAGTCAGGGCCCCTTTAAGGCCAATGTAAACAGTTTAACGAGACCATTTATCGAAACACACACAACTTTGAAGTGTGGGAGGACTCCTAGACTACCTGGAGAAAACCATGGAGTGTCCAGGAGAACAAGCAAACACCACTATAAAAGTAATTATGCATGAAACTAATGATAGGCCAGTTTTACAATAACAAGCAAGAATCAGTTTCATAAGCAACTGTTATATTTCTTTAATATACTGTATGTAGTGTAAGCAAGTAGGTACACATTTATACTTTTAACATTGGCATGATGTCAAAAAGTTTCCAAAAGACATGTATCCAAGTTAAGTCCAAAAATCAAACTCACAGAATAAGCCCTGAAAATGTGCTAAAAAAAGCATTCTTTTAACGTCTCTGTTTTATGAACAGTCTGACAGTTATAATGCTTCAAAGATTTCTACATAGTCATTGTATGTGTAAAATAAAACAATTTCAAGACATGTTGCCTCCAGTGGTTGTCTTTTCAGAATGTCATCCCTCATTGACCATGTTTTGTAACACAGAAATATCTAATTAAAGAAACCTTGCTCAGTTTTAGATTATCCGCAGTATCATTCTGTTGACAGAGGCTCATTTTAAAGCAGACAGCTCTGTGCAAATCCTTGTGACATTTCTACAGCTCTATACCATAACATTGAAACATATGATAGTAGTTTTATTTAGGTAGATGATAGAATCTATTGTGTCAGCACAATGTTGCATGTTATTTAAACAAATTGGGAGTTTTAGTAAAAGCCAGCATTCCACAGTCCCATAAATTTTTTCTTAAACCCAATCTGTCAGTACAGGTCAAGGTCACCCACCTCTCACATAACAGATCCTCCCTGCCATTCCCTTCCTCATTCGTCCACTTAAAATGCTTGGCTTCCCTTTAAACGTAATAAGTGTGGTTTCGCTTCATTCCCGCTCAGGTTGTTGTTTTTATAATGTTAACAGTCTGCAACAGAGCATGACAAACTATCCCAAGTTTTGGAGTTGTTTTAGTGCCTTTCAAAGAGTTATCACATTTCTGATGTGTACATCATCACTTGCTATTAATACCAAAATACAAGAAACAATTATCAAGTGACAGTCAAAAGTCAGCATGACAAAAATTTAGAGGTACAGTCATTAGAGTTACATTTTGGACTAACAACATACTAGAGATAAAGCATATGTTAATTTGTTTGTATTCTGAAAGCAAATAAATGCATTATTAAACATAACTTCAACAAAACATTATTATGCAAAGTTTTAAAGTCACTTAATTGGACTGTAAAATAAATCTGAATACATCAAAAGAAAGTAATTTTACACTAGGATATGTTAAAGAAATTTCATCCATTTACTCTTATTCCATTTCAGAATCATATAATCACAGGGTAGGAACCTATCCAGGATAAGACATCAACCAATTGTAGGGCACAGCCATGTACAGCCTCACTTTTACCACACATTGAGCAAATGTGGAGTTACCTGTCAAACTATCCTACACATAAAAAATCTTCTCATATGAATATATGCATGGCACCTTTCACTCCACTAACCAGTGCAGTAAAATATATTTTGTGTAACGATCTGATTATAATTATCATATTTTTCACCTTTATTTTTCACTTTGCTTATTGTAATGGTGGTCCTGGTGGCAGCAAGCTGAGTTTAATAGACCAGGCTACCTCAACAATTTTTTCCAGCTCCTCTGGGGAATTCCAAGATACTCCCATGCCAGTTGAGAAATATTTTCCCTCTAGTTTGTCCCTAGTGGTGCCTATAGGTCTTTACCCAATGTACTGTGCCTGGTACTCTTCTAATGAGGACTGTTTGGAGGCATCTTAAATTACTTGCCCAAACCACTTTAAATAATCTTCTCTTGATCTAGAAAAGCAGCGATTCTTCCCCAAGATGCCACTGTACTGCTGCACTGCCCTGTCTATAACTGAGTATGACATAATGACATCACTTCTAGGTTATAGTATTTGTTTGCTGCTTTGTTATTTCCAACATTTCTCCCTCCAGTGCAATGATTCCAAGAGGACCTCCAACTGGATGGAAATAAACTTGTTAGTATAGATCTGCATTTTAAGTTTTGTGCAAGTTGGCTTGTCTATGCTGCTTATTGTTTCATCATGATTGTTTGAATGATTAATTATCTCAAACAATGCCAGCACTGCACACAAGTAACTATTAATTTTCAAAAACATTCTTTAAAGCTTTTGAGAGATGCATCTGGATTCTTCTGCTATACGTGTATCATCCTATACACTCTCTTCTACTGTAAGCTGCTTTCAGGAGACCATGAGGGCACTCTTTATGAATCTCCTGTTACATAAATAAAACAGTAAATCACTGCTTTAATATCAGTGTTCATGATGAACTTCTTGATCTCACGAATGTTGTGTGGCACAAGTTTACCAAATGAACTGAAAAATGTCATTTTTCCATTTCAGATTTCCATTTCTCAGCACAATGAATTTTGGTACTGCTATCCAGTGTTGGTACCAACCACAGGTTCTGAGTTATGTCCCATTGTGGGAATGATGGTTTATTTCCTACGCACAATTGTCTGGGAAATGGATGCCAGTCTGCTTTGAAGATGTATACATGCTAAAGTAATACCTCATATCTCTTGGTTATAAATCACTTTAGCTTTACTATTTCAAAATGAGGTGTTTGGTCTTCTGCTACTATTTGAATTGTCCTCTCACAGCTTAAAAAACAGCTATAAGTGGTATGTTGTTGATACCTCTAAAACAGTTTTATGTTGTAAAGTGAGTTTGGCCAGTGAGCACTGGTACACCTCTGTGGCAATCATCTTATGTTCCACACCAATCACAAGGCAATTATCACTTACCTGAGGACTAATGCAACTTTCTGCCATAGTCATTGCATATCATTCTGGAACGACCATTTCTGCCAACCTAACTTTTACCATAAATTCATCCCTGAGAATTATAATTTTAAGGTAGAGCTACTGTTATGTTTACTTTCTATTTAGATGGTTCTGTGCCCAGCAGTAGCCCATATTAGAAGCTGTCCTGCATCACTTACTAACATCTTTCCTTTCAGGGTAATCGTGTCCTTATAGAAATTACAAGAATTTTTCCAAAATAAAATTACAAGAGTTGTTCCAAACTTTGCAAAAGAAGATGCCACCCTCATTACTGTTAATCTCCAAGGGCCATGTCATAGCTGAGGAAAATTAAAGTAGCAAAGGAGTAGTGCTAGGCATGGCTTTAGTACCCCAGGTTTGATCTACGCATAGGCACCATGGTCCAGGACTGCAAAGTCTGAATCCAAAGTTTGAGTCATATTATGGGTTTATTGATCCTGCCTTTTCCTCAGTTCCTTGCTTGACCATTTCTGGGCTGGGAATACATTTAACTTAATATTTGTGGTACTTGGGTTGTTTACAACAACATTTTCTTATGATAATTTACAGCTTCAATCTCCAACAGGTGAAATCATATCCAATTACTCTATTTACTTTGTAACTTAACTACCTATTGGAGTCTTTTCTGTGCTATCACCATCATTTATTTCAGAGAAGGTCTAGTTGATTCTTGGAAACAGAGGTGCATATGTACCACATTTTATCACTTGCAGGGAAACATCATGTAAAGCACATCAAGCGCACTTTGAAGAGTCGCATCTGTTCTCACCTGACTCTTTTTCATGTAATACCTTCTGATGTTTCTCTGGTTTCTTTGATGCTCAGACAATTGCTGCAACTGACCCTGGACAGACCAAGACCCTGCATCATGACAGACAATAGTTAATGGCAGCCAAAAAAAACAATCGAGGTCCACACATGAACATTTGCTGAAACAGAAAACTTAACTGTTTTGTTTTCTGTTCTTGCTCAATATTCACCACGTGATTCATTTAACCAAGTATACTATACATACAGTAAGACCTGACTCACAAAACAATATTTAGCTTATCTGTGCTCAGTTCCAGTAAAAGAGTGTTACCTAAACTGCTTTTAAAATCACTGGTTTCAACATTCTCATTGTGGACTTACTCTACTTTCAAATTTGAGTTATAAAACCATTAAGATCAAATCTGACCTGTCACATCCCACCCAACCTCTTCTCACTTTCTCATTTCTTCTGGTAAACTGCTTAAGTCAATTAGAACCAGGACTAGCAGATTTCCATCAAACCAAACCAAAATGAAAAAACTCCTGATCTTAAGAGTCTTCTGCACTATTTTCATGAAAATTACCAAGTATATTCTTGTTAAATTGGTTGTTTGAAGTCTGTTGTGAAATGACAAAGTAATCAATATTTCATGTACTGTGCAACTCTTCTATCCAACACGCTACAATCGAACACGCTATGTTGTCAAGTGTCCTCACACATAATATGACTCCCTGAACACTACAACTCCTCCATTCAAAATGTTTTACAACTTGCTGATATCTGTAGTGCATATTACCTATAATGCATTTATCTCATCCGCTGCAGTGATTTCATAAAGTTAGTTTTGAGGAATATGCAATTTCACTAACCTTGTTTGTAATAATGGTGATGATGATGATTGTGATTTGGATCCATCTGTTCCCATCACACTTCTCAAAGGTGAAGAAGTCTTTTCCTGTGGGTTGTGAGGTGTTCTAGTGTTCTGAGATAATTGTTGTGTTTCCAGAATGTGTTGTGTGACAAACATCCTATCAATCACAGTACTGAGGAGGAGGTGTCATCAACGTCCTGAGTGCAGATATTTTCGCGTATCTGATTCAGAGATGCACAAATGAAACTTACAATAATCTTTTTAATTACACTTTATTCTTGAACTTTTAGAGTCAAAAGCAAACAGCAAACTCAATAAATTTCAATAGACATTTGACTCAATTTCTGTCTTCCTGGAATTAAAAGAATTTAAAGGTGTCTTCCTCACTATTATTGAGCTGCAAAGCTCCATGAGTGGTCTGTTCGACACAAGAACACCAGCCTGGGAAAGAACTAATCATTAGATAATTAGTCATTAGATAATTAGAGATAAGAGACTTGTGCATGATGGCAGCTAATCCAGCAGTTCTGTGTCTTCTGGTTTCCCTGTAAATGAACTGGTTCTAGAAAGCTACAGTGTAGCCTAGTATGTCACATGCTACCCCATATCTTTGTTCTCCATTTTAACAAAGCAGCTTTCTAACACCATCTTCACGAGTCGGGAAAGGACATTTTAACATGGAAAAGGTGCTATATAAATAAAATGTATTATTATTATTATTGTATAAAACAGATATGGTGCCAGACTGTCGTAATGTAACTGTTATGTCCACTATTACTGTGCCTCCTCTTAGTGAGAGTATTGTGTCAGCCTGTGTGGAGTCACCAGGTTTTTCCTCATTCCCTCCTGATAATTACATAGGCTATTTAGAATCCAGTACCACAGAAAACATGAAGCTGATGGTGGCACACACAGTTGCATCAGTAAAAAAATGGGGGATGTGATTTTTGTTTTTTCTGGGGTCTCTCTCTCTCTGACTGTTTTCTGAAGGAGTGTGAATAAAACACTAGTGTTTCTTTATTTTGGACTCTGTACAATTCTTGCTATTCTCAAGTCCAGTTGCCTCAGGCACGCTTACGTTATTATTATTATTATTATTATGTTGTTGTTTACCAGGACAGTATCAAACAGAACAATTAAAAGGCTTCAAGTGAATAAACCATCTAGTGATGTGTTGAATCTGTATTTTTCTACAAAGCCACTGTAATGCCACGTGATCAGTTATCACTGTGACTCCAAACTTTATCCGGCCATTTTATTAGCTGACATTTATTTCCAATAGTGAAATAATTATGTTCCCTGGGCAACAATTTATGACTTAAATACATAATGAGGTTTTCCTGCTCGTCAACAACCTGAGATAATAAAGCAGCCTCACCGGACACGTTTATTGGATTCTGTTACTAAAAAGGTGTGACCTGCTTGACCAGCTCAATGTAAATTCTGTCTCCATACTATCTAAGGAGTATGACAAGTTTTTTTTTCCCTGTGTAGTTTAAAAGCTTTCTGCTTCACTTCTGGTTCATCCCGCAGGAAGAGGCAGGGTCTTGCTGTAAAAACACTGCAAAAACACTTCAAAAACGCTTTTTTAAAACCATCATTTTATGACCATTTCTATTCATTTCGATGGATAAAACCACCCCAAAACTGTTGCTAATGGGAGTTTTCTAAACTGCTCCTTAAAACGCTTAGATATGAATTGCATCATTGACAGTAACAGCAAATAGCTCCACAAGCGGTTTAGGAGCATTCTGGCCTAGTTTTGAAAGGCTAGGAAAAGGTTTAAGTGTGAATTTAGAGTTTTTAGCAATTGGTACTTTGTCAGTAGTGTTCTTGATCAACACTCTTTGCATTTTATTAATCTTGAGCTCCTAAAAATTCAGATCCTAAGATTCATAAATTTGCTTGCAAAATAAATTCTGAAAAATCCATTCATCCACCTATGTATACATTGTTCAGTCTACTTAATCCAGTGCAGGGTCAGGAAGAGCAGGACCTATTCTCCTGACGCAAAGTAGGAAACCAGATAAGGCGTCACCTGTTAAAGATACAGCCAAGTAAACATAATTTTGAAACCTAGTTGTCTAGATTCTTACATTAAAGGTACGATTTCTAAGAATTCTTTTGATACCAGTATGAGGTTTCACCTTCCATATAGGAAAACATACATTTCATTCCTGGGTGTGTCTTGAGATTAATGAAAACTTTCTACTCTAAACTCTGTTCCATACGTTCACAGAAATAAACACCTTTTTTGTTTTATCAGTGATCTAGGTAATCATTTTTCTTTTGATCGAGCTTTTCAGATTTAAGTACTGTGGTGAATTGTCATGGGTAAGTGCAGCTATTAAAATCTTTAAAAGGGCAGATGATGATATTTGAGGATTATGATTCATCTTTGAATTACCTGAGTTACCTTATTTGACATACAGCCCTCTTTTAATAATACTATTAATTAACTAATCATTTTTTTTATCCTAGATTTCCAAGTACTTCTGATATTTATCCATTTATACCTTTAACTCAACCTCCATTTTTTATTCTTTAATAATGTGCCAGATTTGTAATTTGAAAGGAAGAAGGCAATCCACCCAATACAACTGTATATCCAGGGACAGCAGTAACCTAATTTCTGGGCCGCCAAAAGTGAATACTAGGGACACCATTGTATAGACGTTTTTGAACTCATTCTGAAACTTTATTCATGCCATTTCTAAAACTAATCCTCAAATGAGCCCTTAATCAGTCAAAACAAATTTTGCTTTTATATATTTCCTTTCACAGATGACACTAGTTGCTTTGCAAACCATTCAAAAAACACAGTTTGCAGCAACAAGATAACAAAATTCAAAGCAAGCTAACTCAAAAAACGTAAAGCAATAGAAAGTTCCAATGTAAATACAAATAAAATGATCCTCTACAGAAGTAGATTGGACGTAGGAGTTTATAACAACCAGTGGAGTTATTGTTATGATGGTAGAAATCGAAATAAACATGGACATTGTCCAACTAAAATGCAAGAAATTAAGGATGAGATTTAATACATGACTAAATGATGACACTTCACGGATAGAACAGAGCTAAAAAGCTAAAATAGCTTCTATAAATAGTAAAATAGTAAATAGTAAAAATAGTAAAAAAAAAAGCTAAAATAGCTTCTTTTAAATAGTAAAATTTTGACATTATGAAGAAGTCATGCTTAAAACTTATAAGGTGCTAATGAGGTTTTTACATCTCCAACAGTGAAGATGTTAAGGCAAGGGCTGGAATGTGTAAGCCCATGGCAGGGTGCTGAAGATATGGTGATACTGGACAAGAAACTATTAAATTTAAGCTAATATTAGGTGATTTGTTCATTGATTGCTTTCTAAATTAGTATTTATTACCTGTCTGAACTCATTTGATTGCGACAAGCAGGAATAATATCGACAGAATAACGGCAATCAAATGAAAGTAAAGGTGATGAAATATTACTTCCCTTAAGGTGAAGACTAAAGAAGAGACTCTGGTGACTTCAAAGATGTTCTGAATACAAACAAAATGTGACTCAATGTTCAAGACGGTAGAGAGGAGGCAGTGGGATAATTTTGTAAAAGCTAAGATTCAGAACACGAAGAGCTGACGCTTTTGAGTTGGACCAGTGAACCCTACAAGATGCAGTTTAGTGTTGTTAGGATACAGTTTTAAAGAAGTCAAACAATGGAAATGACTATGGCAAACAGACATACTGTAGATATGTAACCTTCAAAAGAACTGTGTGTTCTTCATATAAATGTAAAACTTGAGATTGTCCTGGCAAATGAAGCATTCCAATGGCAACATGGATCAAACAGAAGTGAACCAAGAATCAAACCTTTTTGGAAACTTGCAGAGAGCTATGTTTGGCTCCAAAAGCTACCCAATGGAGAATTAGAAGGACATCTGGGGGTAACACAATTCATTAAATACAGCATTGGTAAATTGGTTTATCAAGACTGTGCAGTGGTTGACAGCATCCAAGGCAATAATAAAGTCTATGAACAATGGTATAGCAGTAGATTTTGCTCTAAAAGAAGGTACAAGGTGACTCACCTACTTTCTACTTTCCATCATCCAATTTGAATATCCATTAATCCCTTTTTGAAAAGCAACTAATCAAAATACATTGCCAAGGGGAAGTAGACCATGCAAGTAACTATTTCACTACACTCTGTACATGAAACATTGAACAAGAACATATGTGCACAATGACACGAGTTCAATTCACATTCCTCCATTAACTCAAACTGATTATGTTTGGGATCTTAAAGAAAAGCCAACATACCCTGAAGAGATCCCATGTAGAGGACAAACATGCAGTGCACACAGAATTGACAGAGAAATCCAGTTTCAAGGAGAAGTGATGCAGTTGCCCTAACCATTGTGTCCCTCATGTCTTATAATTTATGATCTGATTTCACACTATGACTTATTTGTTTTCATAGAGTTAATTAATAGAATATGTGATGAGATTACACACATGAAAGAATATTTGCTGAAACACTCCTTCTAGCTTGTTGCAATATATCTAGTTTATTGCATTTAAAGTATGAACTGTTTTATTCATTTTGTTTACTTCTTTGTACCATCTTAGTAGGCATTTAGAGGTTAGAAAAAGTTTATGGTTCTCTGTACTTTAAGCCTTGCGCCTTTATTAATGTTTACCATTATAGATGCAATATCACATGAGAGACAGGGGCTGCCTCACAGGCTAATCCTAGGTGCTAAAGGTATGAATTATGAGGATCAACTTAAACAACTAGACCTTTATAGCTGGAAAGGATGTAGACTTAATAATGGCTTTTAATACTCTATGAGGTCTAGACCATGTCACCTACACCCTCTATTTTTCACAGAAGTGTTAAAATCACGACAGAGGAGAGGAATAAATCTATAATAGGAAGCAATTTATAACATAATTTGAAAACCATTGATCAAAACTGACTTAACCTTAGACACACTGAACTTTCTTTTCATTTTCTTCAATATGACATTTTCCAACACAGGAAACATTTTTTGAGCATTTACATTTTGTAATTTTTAATCTATTAAAATTTTGTATAGGAGAGGTGGAATGTCCAATTTCATAATTTTGTATGGCTTTCTATCTCATGTTTCAATGGCTTTAAAAAATGGTGTTGTTATTACAATGAGGAAAGTGGATTTAGAAAATAACAAATAAGGAATGACAGCCTAACCTGAAGTAAGTGAAATGCTTATTTGGCTAATGCAATAGCAAAAATATTGTATTTGAATTTTATAATTAAGATTTTTTTTTTTCACAAATAGCACATTTTTGCTGTGGTGTGGATTTATAAGTTTCTGTATAAAAATGTATTTCATTAATTTGTCAAAGATGTTGAGTTCAACTAAGTTATAAATGTTTTCCTTTTTGAAATTGCTTGCAAAGCAGCTGTTCAATACTATATATCAATATTATTAAGTATTTTCTATCAATATTTGAGAATAGGTTGTAACAAGGACAAAGCAGACAATGAAGTGTCAACAGGAGCGTTTGTGTATTCTTTCATTATGAAACCTGATTAATCCATGTCAGGGCTGTGGATGTTAAACTAGGCATTTTTTCATTAAATTTTTGTGAAATTTCATGAAGTGTTTTGAACAAAGTATATGTATATTTGGAATCTTATTTCCTGAAGAATTCAATTCTGGCTTTTGATTTCATCTTGAAGGGTTCTGGAAAAAGTTGAATAATTTTATCATTATTACACAACACCATTATGTTTAGTTAGAGGTGGTACCATCCATCCATCCATTATCCAACCCGCTATATCCTAACTACAGGGTCACGGGGGTCTGCTGGAGCCAATTCCAGCCAGCACAGGACACAAGGCAGGAACAGGTGGTGCAGTGGTAGTGCTGCTGCTTTGCAGTAAGGAGACTGTGGAAGATCGTGGGTTCACTTCCCGGTTCCTCCCTGTGTGGATAGCGCTTTGAGTACTGAGAAAAGCGCTATATAAATGTAATGAATTATTATTATTATTATTAACAAACCTCGGGCAGGGTGCCAGCCCATCGCAGTAGAGGTGGTATTCATATGGCATAACAAGTTGATGCCATTGCCAATGTTCTGAGGGGGAGCAAAGCAAAAGTTTTTTGTTTTCCATTGTTAACAATATGCTCCAAAACCAAGAATAATCCTAAGGAGTAAAAAATAAACATATTTATTACATTATAGTAATTCTACCTCACCATTTTATTATTTCTAATTCATCTCTCCAATCTGGCTTCACTGGCTTGCTAGTTGAGTGTTCCTCTTCATCTCCCTTCTCTACATCCCCTATGGCATTGGCCATGAGGTTGTCAGGCAAGTGCCAGCCTTTCCATCCATAAAAGTGGGAGCACCAGCAAGGTAAACCTTTGCACCAGCTTCACCATAGAAAACCAAAGACACTGGTGAGTGGCACAGTGCACAACAGTATAAAGTTCAATTGGCAAAGTAGACTTTCCTTGATGTAAAGATCATGACAAACTGATTTTAAAAGAGTCAAGTTGAATTTATAAAGAAAAATGTTTATGAGCAAATTCATGATCCAAAAATCAGTTTTGACAACAAACAGTTGGTCTTACACAAAAAGGCAAAACACACAGGGAATGTCTCCAAAAAACACAAGAACCTAAACTCTGAATCTCAAGGTTGAAAAAAAATATAAAACATAGGCACACAACCCAAGAAGAATTCCAGCATCCAAATATACCCTTTTTATTTCTTCTGCCTTTCCTACTTTGTGACTGCTAAGCAATTAGTTTTGTAAGGATGGACAAACATGGCTTTATCGTTCCTACCAGGACATCAACGGAGAAGTCTCTGGTGTCACTGATCCCTATGGCTGATAAGAATATAAAATGCTTGATGAATGAGATGAGACCATTAATTCCATCAAGATTGTTTATTCACCAAAAGGCTACAAATAATTTGTCCCCATATCTCATTCAGATACTTTTTAATAGTTGACCCAGTTTGTGCTTCAATAACATGACTTGGCAGTTTGTTCATTGTTCCCAAAACTCTGTGTGAAGAAGGGCTTCCTGGCTTCAGTCTGAAATATATGTCCTTTTAATTTCCACTGGTATCCACAAGTACATGATTTACCATTTAATTGAAAGAATTCTGCAAGATCAACTTTATTGATAGCTTTAAGAATTTGGAAAACTTGGCTTAGGTTTCCATGCAGCCTTCTCAGGGTCTGTCCGAGGAAGACATGCCCTTTAGTCCTAGGATGACTTAAATAACCCCCACACAGCTTGTAGTTTTGCTATTATTTTTTTGACCAGAATTGCAGCCAGTACTGCAGAATTGCCCCACATGGATCATTCACCTGATATCTGTACTCTATGTCTGTTGATGCTTAACTAATTTGAAATGTTTGTATATTATGTTTGATGTCAATAGCTTCTAGTTTCAAAATTAATTTTCAGTGTAGAACCGTATCAAAAGACATTTTTAAAAATCTAAGTATATTATATCACATGCTTTGCTTGTTTCAACTATCCCTGTTGTTCATTCAAAAATCTCAAAAGAAGGGTGTGGCAAGGTCTTCTTGTCATAGACCAATGCTGGCTATTATTTAGTATGCTATTCTCATGCATGTACTTTTCCAATTTATTTCTTATTGTAAATTTCATATATTTGGTACTGAAGTAAGAACCTCATCTATGGTCACTGCCATTGGGTAATTACTGAAAGAAAGAGAATGTGAGTACAAGTGGCCAAAATTTCCTTTTCCCGCAGGCCATCTGCATCTAGTGGAGTCAATTAAGGAGGTTCAGGCATCTGATATGGATGCCTCCCAGATGATGTGGAGGTTTTACAGGTACAACCAGCTGAGAAGAGAGCCCTGGGAAGACTTAGGGCTCACTGGGACAATTACATCTGTGGGATTTTCTTGGGATTCCATAATATGAGCTGGCAAGTGTGGCTGGGGAAAAGGATGTGTGGGCCTCTTTGGTGAGTTTTGCCCCTGCGACCCAGTCTCAGAATAACGATGCCAAGTGAATGAATGAATGAATGAATGAAGAAGAGAAGAAAGACTCAATGACTTGTAATTACCAAGTTCTATTTTGCAACTTTATAGTCATCAGATATGTTGCTTTATCCATTTAAGCCTGATGAACATTTCAGATTTCACAAATTTGCATTTTGCAAATATATTCGTAAACAGTGTGTAACATAAAGCTTAAAGTACAATGTCTTCTATTATTACATATATTACAAAATACATTCCAATAGACAGTGCACCACAAGCGTTAATGCCAAATATGCTCAACCTGGTGTAACTGCTGTAATCGACAGAAATTATCTTATTGTATTATATTGATATATTATCCATCCAACCATCAATTTTCTGCAGCTTATCTGATGCCCGAACATTCCTTTTCCCCGCCACCTCCTCCAACTCCTATATAATCTCTTCAGCATGATCTGTGTCAACCCCTAGGTCCCTAGGTCCCCTATGTTGGACATGTCTGAAACACCTCCCCAGGGCGGTGTGCAGGAAGCATCCTTATCAGATGCATGAACCATCTCAACTAGCTGCTTTTTATGCAGATGAGCAGTGACTCTACTATGAGTTCTTTTTGAATGTCTACCCTTCTCACCCTGTGTCTAATGCTGAGCCCCAACACCCTGCGAAGAAAACTCATTTCTGGTGCTTGTATCCATGATGCAGATCTTTCGGTCACTACTTAAAGCTTGTAATTTTGTGAAATAGATGAGGGTTGGAACGTAGATTGACTAGTAAATCTAGAGCTTCGCCTTTTGGCTCAGTTTCCTTTTCACCATCACTAACCAGTACAACATCTTCAATCTGTCTGTCGATCACCCACTCCCTACTTCCTTACCTCACAAGATCCTAAGATTCTTAAACTCCTCACCCCCCAACCTGGAGAGAGCATGCCGTCCTTTTACGTCTGAGAACCATGACCTCAGACTTGGAGGAGCTGATCCTCATCATGGCCGTTTCACACTTGGCTGCAAACCATGTGTCTATTGCATGTCTAAGGTCACAGTCTGATGAGGCCAATAGGACCACATCATCCACTTATTTTTTCCTTTATTAGGTTGTAGCTTCAGTTTTTTTGTTGCCACAATTATACAGACTTTGTTATAGGATTCTTAGCAGAAGTGCTAATGTTTGTGATGCATCATCCATTGGAATGAAAAATGCATTATTATTGCTTAATAACCTCAACAGAATGTAACTACTAGATGAACAGAAATTAGTTTATATATCCTTAAATACACACACACACACACATATATACATATATATATATATATATGTGTGAAAAAGTTTGGGAACCCCTCTCGGCCTGCATAATAATTTACTCTACTTTCAACAAAAAAGATAACAGTGGTATGTCTTTCATTTCCTAGCAACATCTGAGTACTGGGGTGTTTTCCAAACAAAGATTTTTAGTGAAGCAGTATTTAGTTGTATGAAATTAAATCAAATGTGAAAAACTGGCTATTCATATATTTGGGTCCCCTTGTAATTTTGCTAATTTGAATGCCTGTAACTGCTCAATACTGATTACTTACAACACCAAATTGGTTGGATTAGCTCGTTAAGCCTTGAACTTCATAGACAGGTGTGTCCAATAATGAGAAAAAATATTTAAGGTGGTGAATTGCAAGTTGTGCTTCCCTTTGACTCTCCTTTGAAGAGTGACAGCATGGGATCCTCAAAGCAACTCTCAAAAGATCTGAAAACAAAGATTGTTCAGTATCGTGGTTTAGAGGAAGGCTACAAAAAGCTATCTCAGAGGTTTAAACTGTCAGTTTCAACTGTAAGGAATCAACACAGTTCAACACAGTTCGAAATCTACAAAGGCATTCATGCAGAGGGAGAAGTACAATGTTCTGGAATGGCCGTCACAGTCCACTGACTTGAATATCATCAAAAATCTATGGGATGATTTGAAGCAGGCTGTCCATGCTCGGCAGCCATCAAATTTAACAGAACTGGAGAGATTTTGTATGGAAGAATGGTCAAAAATACCTCCATTCAGAATCCAGACACTCATCAAAGGCTATAGGAGGCGTCTAGAGGCTGTTATATTTGGAAAAGGAGGCTCAATTAAGTATTGATGTAATATTTCTGTTGGGGTGCCCAAATTTATGCACCTGTCTAATTTTGTTATGATGCATATTGCATATTTTCTGTTAATCCAATAAACTTATTGTCACTGCTAAAATACTACTGTTTCCATAAGGCATGTCATACAGTATATTAAAAGGAAGTTGCTACTTTGAAAGCTCGGCCAATAATAAACAAAAATCCAAAGAATTAAGAGGGGTTCCCAAACTTTTTCATATGACTGTGTATATTTACAGTATTTTAAATCTCACACATAAATTCACAAGTAGTGTATGGCATAAAGCTATGGAACATCTGGAAATGAATACAGTGAATATGTAGGTAATAATAAAGACATACCACAAACACAAATTTAGACAGACCAACAAAGAATACAGATTTTAATGCTTATTCAGATGTCAAATTTAATCAAAATAAAAGAAAATTAAAAAAAATACACACAGAACAAGATATAATGAAATCCCTAGTTTCTAAAGTCCAAGACTGTTCATTAGAAAGAAAGGTGTGTGTTTATAACCATAACACTACATTCATTTTTGTACTATATTTCGGAATACAAGCAGGTGTTCCATTTTCTCCATCTCCATTGCTCCGCAAACTTTATATATTTTTGGTATTTATTTATCGTTATCAGTTTTTACTCATGGACAAGCATATCTTATTTGAGCAACTTCAAGATCAGTAAAGTAGAAGTTCTTAATATAGCAAATCAAGGAAAACTATTTCCCAATGAAGAAAGAGTGTTTATATAAAATATTGTGGATAAAAAATAAATGTTATTTAATTTAGTAAGGAGTTATGTAAGCATACAAGTGTATATACAAGAACCAATTAAGTATTCAAGTTAAACTTATACGTGGAAAAATGTAAGTGTACAAGTTATTTATTCATTTTCACATCCTTCTTTTGCATGTACAGCTATAAGTACTGTGTACCTTTCCAGCTTTACAGCCTTCTCCCTATGAATGGTAGGATATGCTGCTATGGCTAGTCTTTCATATGAAGTGGCTGATGGAATATTTTTAATAAAGGTTTATAAATAAAGCCTTTCATTTCTTTCGGTGCAAAAATCAGGGCTGGTTATTTTATTAGTCTTCAATATATTGAAGAACTAAATGAAGCACATCTGACTCCTCAGTTTTAAATTCTGTAAACTCAGCACTTGTTGTAAATTCTGCCCAAGTAATTTAATTTATTTGTCCTTTACCAAACACTAAGGTAGGCCTAAATATTCATATATTTAATTGCTTTTAAGTTTTCAGTAATTTCACTTTGTGCATCTCTGAGGTTTCTTAAATTCTTTTTTACTTTTTTTATTGAAGGAGTACTTGAAAAGTAATTTGCCATTGGTTTTGACTTCACAAGAAATTCTTCTTTTAGTTTATATCAATGTTAATCAAGGCTGCAGGCCACCTGAGGAGTCAGAGGGTATTTTCTTATGCTCTATTTACTTCCTTTTTAACATGGGGTTATGCACTGTTTTCAGTTATTATGTTGTTTGCTCCTTTACTAGATACTTGATGTGGTGTATGATGCCTACTCATTTTCCAAGGCTGGGCAGTCAATTATATAGAAAAGCCTACCTGTTCGGGTTGGGATGGACAAATGAATACTTCCTTGCCTTCAAACAGTACTCCATTTCACTATTGGAGTGTTTTCCTAATGTTAAAACCTCTTGAGAATATGTCATCTCTTTGGCAGCTCTTGTTCAAGTCCCCTATTAATTTGTGCTGGTCGTAACTATGTTAGTAGTAATTTGCAGATGCTGTTATTTCTTATATTAATTTTAAGTTTTGTTAATTGATTTACATTATTGCCATCACATTCTATAAGAATCTTGTTTATTATTTTATTTACCATATATAAACATAAATAAATAAATACATGTATATAAACCATATATAATGTATAATAAATAATATATATAAATATAATTAAACTAAATAATATATAATATACTGTATATTAAATATATATATATATATATATATATATATATATATATATATATATATATATATATATATATACATATATATATATATATATTCCAGTAATGGCGCACTGCATGTTATACTTGACTTTCATTCCCTGTACGTTTAGCATTTGTTTGCTCAGAGGTTGATGCGCTTGCTGTTTCCTGAGCAGCTCTTCTTCTCTCCACTGTAGCAGCCTGCTTCTTCTCTTATTTAGTCGGCATCTTTTCCTACGTTTTCCTTAATTTTTCACTTAAGCTGGCACTTTATTCTTCAATCTGTCTCAAGAATGATTTAAGATATAAAAAGTTATACCTTGCATAGTACATGTGCGTTGATCTTTGCCAGGTCAAGCGTGTTATAGCACAAGCAACTGGCCACCTGCGTGTTCCTGTGCTCTCTGAATAAGCTCACGCCTTCTGGTGCACGATGTCAACGCAGCATGGAGAAAAAAAGAAAGAGACAAATATTGTATATGGGACATTGGGTATAAATTTATTGTACTTGTATAAGTTAGCTTTTTTCAGTTTTATTCTCTGAATCACGATCATGCTGTATTCCCCCCACCCACCCCTCCCCTCCTGATCTGACTCTAAGTAAAAGCGCCAGCATAAATTCACACCTGATCTGATGCTGTTCGTTTTCAAATAATATTGCATTAGTGCGATGATTTTCTGATTGGTACTATTCAGGTCATAAAATGATTTCTTCAAAATGTCACATATATTGTCTCTCTTTCAGGTGTGTAATAGAAACCACAGTATACAGAGAAGTGTGTGCATTGCAACAGGTACACACGTTGTAAATGTAGGAAGGACGGGTCCTTGCGTGTGTTTGAACTGTTAACATTTGAATGTGATGATTGTATATAGCACTGAACTGACCTCTCTGTACTATTGTTGCCTCTGCATGTCCTGGAGTACAAAAGAAACAGCAACATGTGAGGACTGGCAAGATCGGGAAAAAAAACATGCGGTGTTATGCGAATGAATATGAATAATGTTGCATCTGTGCCACAATGTTTTCCGAAATGTACTATATAGGTCATAAAATGAATAATTCCAAATATCATATATACCTATGTCTCTGTTTTTTTTTTTTTTTTGATATCATAAACCATAAGGTGCATACTAATTCAGCGTGAGCAGGAACACTCAATAAAACTGAATAAAGAAAATCAAGTGACGGTGAGATACGAAGAAGGCAGAGTCACCAGCGTTTGTGTGTCAGCTTTTATCCCTCCAGATCAGAGAATGTCCAGTTCCATTGCCTCAAAACACCACTCACATCTACAGTTACTCCCAGTTTCAAATAAAAACTAACAGCGTCAGATCCCTAGGGCGGAAGTATGTATCACGATCGCGGCTGAGAGGATAAAAGTGAAAAAAACGGTAACTTTTACAAGTTCTATAAATGTATACCATCTGTTACAGATTAAACCAATTGTATGTGTGTACTGTATAATAACAGCTCACTACTGAAAACGGCAAATACGGGAGACAGACGGGATCGAACCAGGGACTCTTGACTACAAGTCAGCAATTCTTACCGCTACACCACAGAAGCTGTTGTATCATCCTTGAACCTTTTGTGAAGGTGTTTGTTTGATCTTTGGACGTCAGGCTCCACACATTATATAGCCTAATTTATGTCAACATTTTGTCATTTACTACTAAAATATGACAAACATTTCTGTTTTAACAATGTGTTTACACAGATTATTATAGAAACAGAACACACATGAAATGCATGTGTTCCAAATAATGATCTATTATTTACACTCTAAAACTCCAACACTTAATTCACTCCCAGATAATCAATCAAGGCATGAGCTGGGGAAGTTTGTGTACGGTCTGCGGGGATGGAATAGCCAGCTGCTTGCTGCTTGTCTTAACTGGCACATTTAGAGGACAAAAGACGCTGATGGAGAGGTGCGAACAGATTCAAGGTGGGCCGGATCTACGTGTTTTTTTCGTAGGCTCTGGTAATTCTAGTGTTAATTCGGCTATGTTTATAATGTTGAGCCTACAATCTCTCTGAGACAGACCGTGATCAATAGAACAATTAACAAAAGGCAAAATGAAAAAGGCAATTTCAAAAGAGACACCCAAACAAAATAATAGATAGATAGATAGATAGATAGATAGATAGATAGATAGATAGATAGATAGATAGATAGATAGATAGATAGATAGATAGATAGATAGATAGATAGATAGATAGATACTTTATTAATCCCAAGGGGAAATTCACATACATTCACATACAATTACAGCATAGAAAAACATTTGATAAAGATAGAAAATCAATATTCTGTTAGTTCATCCATCCAAGTTTTCCATTACGGGGTGACAGACAGCTATTCCTGGCAACAATAAGCATAAAACAAGTTACAGTGCATCCGGAAAGTATTCCCAGCGCGTCACTTTTTCCACATTTTGTTATGTTACAGCCTTATTCCAAAATGGATTAAATTCATTTTTTTACTCAGAATTCTACACACAACACCCCATAATGACAACATGAGAAAAGTTTACTTGAGGTTTTTGCAAATTTATTAAAAATAAAAAAAACTGAGAAATCACATGTACATAAGTATTCACAGCCTTTGCTCAATACTTTGTCGATGCACCTTTGGCAGCAATTACAGCCTCGAGTCTTTTTGAATATGATGCCACAAGCTTGGCACACCTATCCTTGGCCAGTTTTGCCAGTTCCTCTTTGCAGCACCTCTCAAGCTCCATCAGGTTGGATGGGAAGTGTCGGTGCACAGCCATTTTAAGATCTCTCCAGAGATGTTCAATCGGATTCAAGTCTGGGCTCTGGCTGGGCCACTCAAGCACATTCACAGAGTTGTCCTGAAGCCACTCCTTTGATATCTTGGTTGTGTGCTTAGTGTCATTGTCCTGCTGAAAGATGAACCGTCGCCCCAGTCTGAGGTCAAGAGCGCTCTGGAGCAGGTTTTCATCCAGGATGTCTCTGTACATTGCTGCAGTCATCTTTCCCTTTATCCTGACTAGTCTCCCAGGTCCTGCCGCTAACAAACATCCCCACAGCATGATGCTGCCACCACCATGCTTCACTGTAGGGATGGTGCCTGGTTTCCCCCAAATGTGACGCCTGGCATTCACACCAAAGAGTTCAATCTTTGTCTCATCAGACCAGAGAATTTTCTTTCTCATGGTCTGAGAGTCCTTCAGGTGCCTTTTGGCAAACTCCAGGCAGGCTGCCATGTGCCTTTTACTAAGGAGTGGCTTCCGTCTGGCCACTCTACCATACAGGCCTGATTGGTGGATTGCTGCAGAGATGGTTGTCCTTCTAGAAGGTTCTCCTCTCTCCAAAGAGGACCTCTGGAGCTCTGACAGAGTGACCATCAGGTTCTTGGTCACCTCCCTGACTAAGACCCTTCTTCCCCGATCGTTCAGTTTAGATGGCTGGCCAGCTCTAGGAAGAGTTCTGGTGGTTTCGAACTTCTTCCACTTACGGATGATGGAGGCCACTGTGCTAATTGGGACCTTCAAAGCAGCAGAAATTTTCCTGTAACCTTCCCCAGATTTGTGCCTCGAGACAATCCTGCCTCGGAGGTCTACAGACAATTCCTTTGACTTCATGTATGGTTTGTGCTCTGACATGAACTGTCAACTGTGGGACCTTATATTGACAGGTGTGTGCCTTTCCAAATCATGTCCAATCAACTGAATTTACCACGGGTGGACTCCAATTAAGCTGCAGAAACATCTCAAGGATGATCAGGGGAAACAAGATGCACCTGAGCTCAATTTCAAGCTCCATGGCAAAGGCTGTGAATACTTATGTACATGTGCTTTCTCAATTTTTTTATTTTTAATAAATTTGCAAAAATCTCAAGTAAACTTTTTTCACGTTGTCATTATGGGGTGTTGTGTGTAGAATTCTGAGGAAAAAAATGAATTTAATCCATTTTGGAATAAGGCTGTAACATAACAAAATGTGGAAAAAGTGATGCGCTGTGTATACTTTCTGGATGCACTGTAAATGCATTCTCACTATAGGCAAGTGAAGAGTAATCATGCAACCTATCATGTACAGTTACATCTTTTAAATGTGGCAGACACCAGAGTGCAAAAACATAAACATCATTTATTACAACCACAGACAAATAAAAACAAGAATGGAAGTGATAGTTGCCACACACCTTGTACCTTTTCATTTAGACCACCTTTATGCTCAATAGAACCACTAATAATAATAAATGCATCTTTCTAATTATTATGGCTTTGCTGAACCTAATTGACACTCTTAGTACATCCAGCAGTGTTTTCCTTTCAGCATAATGTTTTGAAATAAAACAGTACATTTGACATTCGTTCATGTTAAACAAAATGAAATTCTCACACACTGCCAAAATGTAACTAGGCAGTGTACAGTGCACACCTAAATAAAGGTTTAATTAAAAAAAAGATTAGTGTGGGTTACGGTCAAAACAGAAAAATGTTCAACCACTGATTTTTTTCACCTCTATCATATTTTATTTGTATTTTGCATGACCAGGATTTGTATTTTATTCCCTGTCAGTGCCATAATTAAATGCTAGAATGATGGCTATAACAATTCAGGCAATATCACTTGTGTATAAAGTGCAAACCCCTGATCTGACAAAGTTTCTGAAGAATGAAGCTCTTCTTGTCAAAGTAACCATTTATCCCAATCTTCTGCCCTAAACCAGAAAAAGAGAAACAATAAGATCTGTACACAAAATGGTGGTTTATTTAACCCTTAACACACAAGGAAGGGACGATTAAATAGATAATTTGTAACAAATAAGCAGAACAATATAAAAACAAATTCTACTTGCTCTGAATATTCTGGAGAAGGTCCATGTCTATTAGGTGGAGTTACCCACAATCTATTTAACCACACTAAACATAATGTTCATGCATCACATTGTTCTCCCACTTGCCTCTCAAACAAATTCTCTACGCACTCAACCACATTATAACACTGCCTCACTTAATTGCCTTTGTCTCAATTAAGGGAAAAACCACTCAGAGTGCTGATTTCTATTTTTCTAATGTAATATTAGTAGTCACTTTCAGTGTGGGTTTGGCTACCAAGGAATGTAGAATTAGAATCTTCAGTGAGTCTTTTTAGATGTAGGTCAATAAAGTATCTCATTTTATATTTTGTATATTCTCTGTGCAAGTCGAACAATTTTTGCTTTCATACTTAACTTGTGTACTGTTTTTGTTTAGGCATTTAGTTTATGTCATTTTCCTGTTGGAAATTGAACCCTTTGTTGAGTTTGAGGTCCAGAGTGCTCTGAAGCAGATTTTCATTAAGAATATTTTTGAACATTCTACATTCAGAAAAGCATAGCAGCATGATTTTTACATTTATAAGACATTTAGAAATATTTCTGCTTTTGCTATTGATTTAAATGCTTAACTCTGTTTTGTTGATTTCATTATATTTTGCCCTTTACTTGTGCAGTTTTTCCTCTTCATTGTATCTTATTAATGACAATTAAAAATGAGCAGAGCAGACACGGTGGCAAATAACACAGAATAATCAAAGACCGCAACTACTTTAGCATCAGACCCACTAATTAGTAAATAATGGATTAATTAAATAATTAAAACACCTAGAAAAGTAGAATGAAAATCAAGATGAAAATATTGTTAAAAAGAAAAAAATAATAATAATAATTCATTACATTTATATAGCGCTTTTCTCAGTACTCAAAACGCTATCCACACAGGGAGGAACCGGGAAGCGAACCCACAATTTTCCACAGTCTCCTTACTGCAAAGCAGCAGCACTACTACTGCACCACCTGTGAGGACCTGTGAATACATTATTCCCATATAACTGCTTGGTACATTTTAATACTGTATATATATATACACAAGTATATATTTTTTTTACCAAACTTAGTTTTCTAATTTCTATATTGGTCCCAAAACACAGAACTTGGGAAATAACACATCACTTAACTAGCCCAGGAGTCCAATTAAAAACAGAAGCTGGTTGGAACAAAAACCTGCAGCCACGGGGGGGCCACAGGACCGAGGTTGGGAAACACTGCTATAGACACATGTTTGCCTTTAATGAGCAATCAATTGAATTGGCCATAGATGAACTCCTGAAAGATGTAGAAACATCTTAGTGATTATATAAACTGGGATGCTCCTGAACCAGATTTCCAGTGTCACAGCAAAGGGCCTGAATACAGGGTAATAGTTCCATTTTTTTATTAAAGTAGCAGAAATTCCTAAAATCCTGTTTTCTCACTTTCATTTTGTGGTGTTGAGTGTTTGATGAAGGGGGAAATGAATTTAAAAACACAACGTTGTAACATAACAAAATGTGAATGAAGGGATCTAAAAACTTTTTGAATACACTGTACTGTATATGGCAAACATATACACCGACACGGGCAGGAGTATGCACAGCAAGGCCCCCTCTCACACAGAAGGCAACAGCTCACTTGGGGAGTGGTGTGCAACTGACTCTACACAGGTGAAGATATGTTGTAGAACTTTTGAAAGTTTAACTCTATGATCCAGAAAGCACAATCCAAAAAGATACAGACAGGTGGCCAAAAACATAATCCAAAAAAAAAAATGCTGTTCAATAAGAATAACATACCGAGAGAGGGGAGGGGCAAAAGCAAATGAAATACAGAAGAACATGCTGAAGGATAAACTACCAGACACAAGGACCACATAAGTAAAGATAGGTAGTGGTGAGTGCTCTCTAAACCAGCTTAGTGAACTAAAATGGAACCAAGTGCTATATTGAATTAGTCATAAGAAGGCAGGTATTGGTTTCTTAAATGAAACACACTTGTTACATATCATTTCAGATAAAAACCATTTAGTGAAACATAAAATACATCTGTCATGAGACTTGAAGCATAATATTAATATTTCTTTGAGTGACAAGCTGGGTATGCTCTGTCAGTCATAACACAAAATCTTGCCCCAAGTTTGTAATTTTTCAGGCACTGAATTTTATTCATCAAATCTTTCCTTTTGAGGCATGAGATTTATTTATTTATTCAAAGGTAGAAAAACACTTAAGCCATGTGGTTTTAGAGAGGAGGAAAGATTTAATTCCATATTACTTTTAGCTAAATCTTAGACCTCCCAGGTGTACCACAATATTCCCCAGTAAAGTAATTTACTGTGAATATGCTTAACTCTAGCTATTTCCTAGAACACATTGCATGTATCAGCAAAAACCTGTAAACTAATAAAACAGTACTTTTACTATTAGTCTGTAGTCTACACAGCTAAGCTTTGACCTTATGAGATGGTCTCCACCTTTAATGGATTTTTGGTTTCCTCACTGGGAACTCTGTTTCTAGTCTTTCCCTGAAAAGAGAACAAAATGCTTTGCTTGTACATTTGCAAAAATTACTTAAAATCAGAATAAAAGACCTAAAGTAACTGCATGGTTTAAATTATTAGGTAGTTATAAACTATTATTAGGTATTATAAAAGGTGTCACAACAAGTTGCAAATGTAAGAATTCAGACATTCCAAGACTGGTAACATATTTATATCTTTTGAGTGACTCTGTCCTGTTTTTAATCTTCTCTTATCACATGCAAGTCAGAGAGTTTAATTGAGGTAATATAACTCAGTTTCGTACCTTTTCTCCTTTGTCTACCATGAAAACATTACTGTGGACATATCACTTATAAAGGAACACTAATAAAAATAATTTCTTGTATATGATTACTAAAAATTTAAGTATACTTGGGATTAGAAGCTTGCCAATTAGATGACGAGTGGACATCATCTTAAAACAGAATATCTATCTATCTATCTATCTATCTATCTATCTATCTATCTATCTATCTATCTATCTATCTATCTATCTATCTATCTATCTATCTATCTATCTATCTATCTATCCCTTAGTCACTTTTTAATTACATCTTCAATCTATGTGAACCATATAGGCATGATACCATTTCCCTTACAGCCTCATCTTGATCAATTCTAAACTGCCTATTATTTTTCAGTTGAAACAAGATACAGTAGTATTGTTTACTAGTTGAAAGCTAATTCACTCAGTGGAGAACTATTTTTTAAACGTTTGGCAGCTGTTTATTAATGCCATCCACAACCTACCTTAAACTAATGGCTGATTATACAAATAACTATAATTTCTAAATCAACATTTCTGACTTCGGACTTCCATAATATTACTATAGATGACAGTGGACACTTCTGTCTGCCCCTACCAATTTGAAAAAAAAAACATTCAAAAACAAAAATAAATAAAAATGTAATGTTAAGGGAGAGATAAATTATTGGAGAAGTTAAAGTAAAAGGAAGTTGTACTGAATATTGATCTAGTCAGAATTGTTTTATGAAACGACCTGGAGAAAATCATAGTCCAGAAAAACACAAAGCAGTCAATAATGCAAGTTCAAAGAAAATGTTCAAGTGCAAGTTCAAATGCTCAAGGAGAAGAGCATGGTTCAATAACAAAGTCAGAAAGTAAATTGTGTGTCATCGCTATGGTTTTTATCTATATCTCAGATGGAAAAGAAAGTCCCTTTGCGACCTTTATTCTGTCATACATGATGACCTCACCAATCTCACACTCCCAAAGCATCATGGGATATTGTCGTAGCAATAAAGCACACTAACTAACTTCCGATAAAATAAACAAAATGGCATTGAAAAACGATGGTAAAAATTGATTGACTTTTAAGTAAATTAGTAAATCATTAAACAGCACAATTGGATTCCTTGAGTTGGGAACCCTCAAAACAAGATGGATTTGTTTTTTTATCTATAAAGACAAAACTCAGGAAAAAATCAAGAGTATATATTATAACAGAAGTAAACATAATATAAACCCTAGTTATCTCTCTGGTCCCCCACTGTAAGGGGTTTGGAACCCATCCATATGGCAGGATCATCCGTCCACTTATCCAAGTACAGCCTCCCACATACCTCTTAAGTTCTCTTCTACTCTCTCTCAATATTTTGGTCATATTAACTCACTAGCAGATGAGTCCTTGTTTATTCACATTCTGACTCAAATGAACCTGGGTCTTTCACCAAAGTAATGGGTTTGTACTTCATCCTGTTTTACGTTTTAAAAATCTGTCTGTCCTGTGTGACCACAGCTTCTTGTTTTCCTCATAACAAGACATTGGACTCTGGCTATAGTTCATGGGAATTAAGCACTGCCAGCTGGTGGCATGGGGAACCTATCTGAGATTTCTGTCCTTCCTCCACCACCTTTCTCCATTACTTCTGGGTCAATACCTAAAATTCTATAGCCCACTGCTCTCTAACAGTTGCTTATGCACTCCTTCTCTAACAAGGGCTCCTCTAACTAAACTAACAACTCTAACTCTAAATTCAAGTGAAAGTCATTCCTCTAGATGCTGCCATTATGCATTAGCACACTTATGGGTCCACAGTCTCATAATTGTATGAGGCATGATGTTTCATAATAAATGCATAACCATACTAATTGCAGACACCTCTAATAAGAAATGAATTATCTCATGTCCTTGTCTTATTGCTATTCTGCTTGATTTTGGTTTTTAAGCTGGCATTACATTAAGCTATTTAATCACCACTTTTAAGTCACGGCAGCAACAAAAAAAATCACAAACATTAAAGAAAGTGAGAGTCCTCAGAAGACAATGACTTATTATTTCTTCAGTGAAGTGGCTTTATGGCAACTGGTAAACTGGAAGCAGTTTGGTTGTTTGCCTTAAATCATACTGCGCTGACCGAGCAGTGCTCTGTGTACACCTACTGTACATAGTTTGAATCACGTTTCACACACATGCGCTTGGGAGCCAGCCGCAGGGACCAAAAGAAGGGAATTCCATGCCCAGGCGGGGTGCACTCAACCCTCTTATTTTCTCCCCGCAGACCAGACACGGGAAATTCTGCCTGAGTATGAAGACGTCACTTCTGCCTCGGCGCTGTGGACGACAGCACTTCCTGTCCCGGCCGTGAGGATAACATCACTTCCTGTTCTGGCCCCGAGGACAACATCACTTCCTTAAACCTCCCTATAAAACCCAACTTCCTTCCTCCGTATGGGCAGTTCTGTTTTGGACTCTTCTGTACACTATTGTGCTGAAAACTTTGCCTTTTGCAGCTAAGGTCAAGTACACAGGTGGCTGCCCCAAACCTTTGTCTTGTGTCGAGGCTCATCATTTTAAACATGTTATCCTAAAAAGGTGTTATTTGTGTTAAAGAACTTTAATAATTTAAACCTCCAAGCATGCATACATTAATGCATCTATTAAGAGTGGCGTGAGCAAGTGATTACTGTATATAGAAAAGACCTATTCTAAATTACAACCAATTATTTAAGCAAAAAATACAGTTTTAGCTTAGCCATGTTCTTGTTATTTTGATCCAAATTCCCAAACATATTCTCATTTAGCAGTACATAATTAAAACTGTTTAATGATTACAGTAAATTCATTAAGCAAGTAATATTTACATTTTTCACAGATCTATGTAATCATTACAAACACACTTCATTACTGCATGTCTGCTCATGTACTGTATCATTTATAGATATACATTTTTAATAATGTTGCTGTCAGTTGCTTTTTTGTTCTGACTGTATACTGGTATTTGTTGTCCCCGTGGAAGGATAGGTAATTCACTACACTGAGCCTTCTAAACTTTGACAAAGGCAAACATTCTGAGTAAACTTTCATAGGCCGGATTGAGTTTACTCACTGTTAAGTTTCCTACATACACAGGGGATAGAAATAATGTGCCAACATACAGTACTACAAGTCACTCCTGTTCTTCCAAATACCTTGGCCATCCTGAAGGCTCCTACTGTACATGTCATTATGGGATGCGTGCTACAGTGGGTTGAGAAATTACCTGAGAAACAGTTAAAAAGACAGTTCCTTCTAGGCAATCACCCGGCTGCTTTGAAGTGAAGAGACTGTTGGTAAAGGAGCTCCTTCCAGACCACTGGAGCACTTCAGCTTTTTCATGTTATCATTTTAACCTGAACTTCAAAAGTGCTTCCTTCAGTGGCTCGGGGATAGCAAATTAACTGGGGTGTGAAAAAACATTAATTCCAATCCACTTTAAATTTGAAGCAGCTTAAAATTTGAGACATAATTATCTAAAGCAGCTTTAAGAAGTATACATTTCTTTACTAGCATTCATAATGCTGCTGCTCTGGCACATGCACAGTTTAATCACATTAGGGGGAAAACTCTGAAAAAGTAGTAAAGCTAGAAAATTGGTAATTGTGTACATATTCATAAAGTAAAATTCAATTTCCCAACCAGCTTCACATTAGATCTTTTAGAGTCTTTTCTAATAAGAATAAAATTGAGCCTGCTTAGGACCTGAACAGATGCAAAACTTTTTTGTTTGCATTTCACTCATAGCATAATATTAACATCATCAAATCTCTTCAAATCTGTATTTTTTAATGTTGGATATTTAAAGGACGGTAGCTTTACAATATTTTAAAATATTTTAAAAAAGATAGTGACCCATCTTGCTTACTAAAGAGGTTTTCCTAGTCTGTCTCCTCTTTTACATTTTGAAGACACCATTGGACTAGAAATTGCTAAGTAGATTATTGTCACATTGTGAAATGATACACAAGGAAAGTTTTTGCTTTTATTAAACAAATGACAATGATAATTAAGATTGGAAGTATGACTTCAAGTTATAAGTGGTTAATAACATTGAAAATATGAATATTGCCTTAACAACAATTTAAAAATTTCCTGTATACTCTTTACGAAACCATACCTGATCATAATAGATTTGTTGTTTTACCTTTGTAGAATTTATTTAGTAACACATAAAAGTGACAATGAGATGAAAAGAGCGGAAAAGCATATTGGCTGTCTTTGCTGCCTTGACTGACAAAACAAATGGCATTTAATGTGTGCGCTGTCTAGACATAAAGATAGAAGAGAGGAATAATTAGTAGGCAGTGATTGACACTCAGAAGTTTCTGTCCTGTGATGGCAGAGAACTTTGCAATTGATTTTTCTCTGTTATTATTTGTGTTAAACACAATGGAAGGCTCAAACACTGGTGTTTCCTGTTAGGTAGGAATGGATTTATAGTGGGACACTTGGATACTTTGAAGTTAAAAAGTTTGAATTCATTTTCATTTTTATGGCTTTTGAATTCAATGTATTTTATATGGAACTGAGAGAACTGCACACATTTATAGATATCTCTTTAATAAAATCTCTGTATACAAAGTGCTAAGGTCTGCCTGTCATTCAATTACTTGCAAACTAATGGGCCTAAAACCTTGAACTTGGTCTTAATCAAAATCTTATGACCTGATCTGTTCTGGAAATTTAAAAAAGCTTAGGTAACAGCAACTTGGTGGTCATAAAGGATTGCAAAGGGACCTGTGGTTGTGTGTTCACAGTAATGTGATTGAGAAATTAAGTGATCACCATAATGGCAAAGAGAAAAAGAAGAATCGCGGAAGGTGCTTAAGTGACTAGGAATATGAAAGAATAAAAAGAAAAAACAAGTACACAGTAAGACAACTGTCAAGTATGATTCCAGGACTGCTCACAGAGACACATGGCATTTTTTAAGGATTAATCTTTAAATTCAAGTTGATTCATTGAAATTTTTACTTACATGGTTGACTCGCATGCAGTAAAAAGATGTCAACCAAAGTACGATGGTTAAAAAAAGGTGTGTTATAACAATTAATTGGCCTTGTGCTTGTTTTCTAAGAATGAAATACTAAAAATAAAAAATTAATATATTTCAATTTGTTGATGTCTGGATTAAATGAATAACAAATGAAGATATCAACAAAAAAGGAACAATCCTTCACTCCGTTAATCTGCCTGGCTGACAGTTCTAATAATGCTAGGTTGTAAAAAGAGGACTTCCAGACTGAAAAAAGTGATAGATACAGGATTGTACCATTGAGAGACTATTAGAACTTTGGCTGCTATTGTGGCCAATGATATAATGCATTGGTTGTGAATGGAAAGAGAGAGAGTAAAGAAGTCTAACAGAAGTAGAGTGGAAGGGAGAGCAAAGAAAAGAGATAGATAGGATGGAGGAAACAGCCTTAGCAATTGAAGCCCAAAGAATAGCAACAGTAGGACATTCCCAGAACATAATGGCGGAAGGTGCCCTGTGCATTAAGGGCACACTGATGGCAGAGTGAGTCGGGGCTAAGCCCATCAGGAAACACTTCCTAGGGTAATAATAAACTCTATGGACAATTTTATATTGGATGTGTTGGTGGATAGAGTGTCTAGAAGAATGTTTAATGTTTTTAAAAATAGTATTCCAACACAATGGTGTTAGTGAGGAAAGAACTTTGATCCATTTTTGAGTGATAGATGGAACAGATGTAGGTATGGAATCACAAAGTTGAGCATACAGAACAGAAATGTGTTTAGTAGAACACAGGGGTGAGAACAAGTAAACAAATAATGGGTGGCTGGGAATGGGGTCAGGAAAACTTACTCCACATGTCCTGAGAATGGATTTAATCTGTAAATTGAAAAAAAAGGACAGAGGAAGAATAGAATATTTGTCTTTCAGAGACTCAAAAGAGACCAGTTCCACCAAACAAATTGCTGAGTGTGCTGATACCACTTGAAACCCAAAGTGGAAAAGAGATGGATCACCCACCAATGTTGAGAGAGCTGTTATGAAACAATGGTGTGAAGGAGTGCCAGTGAGATGTGGAGCCAAGGTGCTTTTCCAGAATGTGATTATCTGTCTGCTCCACAAAGTTTATTTTCACCTGGACAAAGCTGGCAGCACTGCGAGGATTATGTTTTTCTATTTCTCCTGTGCCTTCAGTACCATCCAGCCATCCCTGTTAAGGAGTAATCTCAGAGATATGCAGGTGGATGAGCCTATTGTGTCCTGCACCACTAATTTGTCACGCAGACTATAGTTTGTGAGAGTCAAGGATTGTGTTTCTAATATGGGTGCAAGCAACATGAGAGCAACGCAAGGAACAGTCCTGTCTTCTTTTCTCTTCACCGTGTACCCCTCAGACTATAAATATCACACCAGGTCATGTCACTTGCAGAAATTCTCAGATAATTCTGCACTTATGCGGTGTATCAATAAGGGGGGTAAGACAGAGTATAGGAGCAAGATGGAGACTTATTTTCTTTGTGCAGAAAGAATTGTCTGTCAACAAAACCAAGAACTGGTTCTGGACTTTCGCTGCACCAAAGAGCTTCCATGTCTAGTCATTATTTAGAGGGTGTGAATGTAGAGGTGGTGCTCTCCTATAAGTACTTGAGAGTCCACATGAATGACAGGTTGGCTTGGTCTCATAACACAGAGGAAGTATATTATAAGCAGACTCTGTTTTCTTAGAAGTCTGCGTTCCTTTAATGTGGATAGTGACATTCTTCACATCTTTGTGAACTCCGTGATGGCCAGTGCAATTTTCTGTGCTGTGGTGTGTTGAGCTGGGAACATCACTTCAAGAGAGGCCCATGAAATCAACAAGCTAATTAAAAGGACATGCTCAGTTATAGGACACAATCTGGACCCCATGGAGGTCGTAGCAAAAGAAATAATTAAAACAAAACTGCTGTGCCATTATGAACAATTTGGGCCATCTAGTTACCAGTATGTTTTGCTCTTTAAGAGGATTAACCCCAAACAAGATCATACCCCATCTTCTGCTGCTCCTGTGTTCCTTCTACACTGGTAAACACTTGACTACCAGGTGATTTGTACCATATATAAATATTCACAGTATTTTTTATTTTCCTATGCTTTTACAAAGTGAAATGTATTTTGTTTCACAACACAGAGATGTCATAAGTTAAGAAAAATAACACCCTTTAATTTTGCATACTGTTCCCTGTTAATTATGTCAGAGCAGCTTGAGATGTAGCCAAACCAAGTAAATGCCAAAGGCCCTACTTGTGCCACTATGTTAAAACACCAAGTCTGAGCCTGTTTCGCCTGATAAAAGATGAAAGAACCTATGAACAGGTGAAGGCTTTTCCTGTACAAACACCTGCAATTAAGTAAAGGGGAACTTAAGAGAATTTGAGGTAAACTGAACTACCTTAAAAAGACACCAGAAGAGCAGGTGGATGCTTGCAAAAGATGTCTAGAGTATCTGGTGTCATTCTTTCAGCAAATCAGAGACATAGAGAGAGATTTCCTATGTATTAAACAGATCACTGAGAGTGAAATGTTGATAAATCAGAGGTAAACATATTGCAGGACATTTTTGTGATGTTCCTATGTTAAATGTACTTGGAAAAGGTCCATTTTATTTTGAATGTGTAAATCAGGTTCAGTTTTAGTCTAGATCAATGCACACTACAGATTCTGTAAAAAAAATCAGAAAATGGGGCATGAAGACATGTGATTTATCTAATTCTGATATGAAATAATGGAGTGGTTCATACTGACAACTTAAAGTTTGGATGCATTATCAAACTAATATAGAGTACTTTTTTTGTAAAAGAGTCTGTCTTCAACACCATATAAAATGACACAGTTTGCTAAAATAAAATAATGTTGTTTTGCTCGATGTATGAAAGTAATTATGTGCAGGATATGTATTTCAAACAGAACTATTTATTAAACATACTTAGACTGTATACAATGCACTACTGCTCATACTAGATGTTTCATACTGAATGAGAGAAATCACCTCACAGCATTTCACAAATTTCTTACCTTCACAAGCAGGATACAAAGTGTGTAGGTGATCTTTTGTGGCATTAGCCTAATCTGTACATATGTTTGTGTCTGTTTAGGTTTTTGTCAAGTGAGAAATACATTTCTGGAGGTGAAATTAAAAAGTTAATTATCATTGCTGTCTGGCTCTTCTTTGTTTATGCAATGCCTTGGAATTTGTTCACCAACTTCCAAATTCCTGGTACCAAACATTGGATAAGTTTACTTTGTGTATATTGTGTTTTGCTTTTGATCTTTTGACCTGGGGGGTATTTTTCGTACGTGGCTTACTCATTTAGCTGGATGTAATTGTTGACAATTTGGCCTGATCCTGGATCTGTTGGTTTTTTGAAACTTTTGCTGGAAGTGTTGTCATAGCAACACATCCTAATCCTCAAACCTGCTCGGAGCAGGTTTGTTCTATGTAAGCAAGGATTAGCTCACACACTTAATCAGTGTCCATGCATGGAATTCATTCAGTCATGACTTCGCCGTTCATGAATGAGCGACCAATTGATATCGGTACACAAATTATAAGAAGAGAATTTCATATAGAGAGGGGTTTGCGCGATCGGCAAGATCCTTTATTGCTCCTGGAGGAAATTCTTTTCGAAAGATACTGCTTTAGCCGAGGGGCTAAAAAAAATTTATTAAGACCTTATATTCGAAGTCCAACTCGGCGAAGTCGGGCTCTCACAACCACACAGACAGTAAGCATTGCTTTGAGGTGTTTTGCAAGCGGCACTTTTTTTATATACTGTAGGCAATGCGGAAAATCTATCTAAAAGTGCAGTTTGCCAGTCAATTCGTAAAGTCTGTTTGGGTCTGAAAGATTTCCTTTTGGTTTTCATTGTGTTTTCTGGACACCTGCGTGTGCAGACAATAGAGGCGTTTCATGCCATTGCAGGTAGGTAATACACAGGTAAAAACACCCACAGTTCCAAGAAGAATATCACAATCAGCCTAACATTCTCATTACCAGGATTTCCAAATGTGATTGGGGCACATGGGACTGATCACAGTGGAGTTTGATCAAAAATTTTTTGGAAAATGTACCTCTCCTCCTAATGAATAATCAGACACAGTGTCTTCATCAAATATTTGACCTTCGTCAATATCTCGTTGGTCAGACACAGGTTCAAGGGATATGACATTCCCTGCAACTGACCCAACAAAAAAAGAGGGCTATATGGAACATACCTATGGCACACATGGAGGACATATATATGCAATGACCATCCTTTACCTGAAATGAAATGACCACTGCATCCTGCCACTGGTTCTGAGGAGGAGCTTCCCCCTGGAATGCCCTCAGAAACAGGGCGATGGGCATTTTGCTTGAGAGCCAACTCTTCTGCAGGGGTTAGGTCTGGACCGCGTGGACCTCCAGCTGTTTTTTGCTTGTCTGCCTTCTTATTAGCTTTAAAATTGATGTTTTATTTACATTATATATGATTCTTTATGTCAACAATTCTTTAAATAGTTATATACAGTACCAATATTTACCAGTTTGAAGTATATTCTTGTACTTCACTTTAACCTGTTCCCATGTTCTCCTTGTGCGCACGTTTGATCTGAAATTATGACATATTAAATAATAATTAATCTGACACATATGAAATGAAACGCTGTTTTCAGTAAGTACAATGCACACACATTTAATTTGTCGGCCATTTTTTGCCAGCCGTCTTTTCTGGTTTGGGCTGCTTTTGCAGTGTTACCCCTTGTGCATATTAAATCTTGAAATTCTTCATGTCCTTTGAATGAAAGGTCTTGCTCCGCTTGTGTGAAAAAAAAATGCGCCCGTTCTTTTGTTATTTTGTTACAGCCTATCAAAGACTTGCTCATCATGTTTTCTAGACTCAATATATATGGGCTTTTCAATCAGCGCGCGCATTCATCTCGGATGATTAGATCCAGCTAGACTAATCTACTACACAGCTGCGTTTGAAAAACCGACTTATCCCAGATGAGTTTCACTGGCATTAACTCATCCAAGATGAGGCATCTGATCTCGGATGATTTAACTGACGTACGGAAAATACTCCCTGGTATCCAGTTTTCTTGGTTTTCCTTTGTAAATAACGACAGAAAAGATTTTAAAGAGTTGGGGCACAGTAGTGATCCCCATATTAGTTGTAAAACCATAAAGCAAAAATAAATAAATAAACATAGCACAAAGGTGGTAGCATCTTTCCAGCTGTGAGTGAATGGTCGACTGCCTCAATATGGCAGGCTGGAGAACAGGAAGAACAAGTTCAGGCTGTCTGGAAATGGAAGTGATGTCATTGGTGATGCGACTGTCAATCAATTGTTCTGCAGAGGGAGGAAGATAAATTACATTAGGTGACAGCACCAGTGTAATTACCTTTAGATGAGCCCTGAAGTTGTCTCCCATGTGCACATATGTGGCACGTTTTTGACATATCGATTTGGTTTCTGTATTAGGCTTTGACATTAGGTAAGACCGACTTTTTTGTTACGAATTTTGTGGAGTTTCTGACTCACATTTCATGTTCCAATCCTTAATAAAAAATATATTTCTGTCTCTTTCTGAAGGTAGTTACAACAGCATTGAATTCATGAAGCCTTTAAATTGTGTTACAAAAAATCAAACAATGATTGCTTACAAGGACTCTACCCTTCAAGCTCTAAGACAGAACTGAAAAGTTTCTGCTGCTGTAAATGTGCAGTGTTAAGTTGAAACGCTGTGTGGACGAAGAGCCTGCCCAAGCAACCCAGAAACAGGCTAGTGGTAGAAGGCACAAAGATAATTGGTCAAACTCCAAAAATAAATATTTTTCTACATAAGAAATTGAATTGAGTATATAATGAAAACTAGAAATAATTTCTTACAATGAAGCTGGATTGGCTAATTAACATTTTAACAATACAATTTACATTTACTTATTTGACTGATGCCTTTATCCAAGGAAACTTACAACATTTATGATTCAATTGGTTGCATTTTTCTTGGTTTTCCAGTTGGAGCACAGGCAGGTCAAATTACTTGCTCATGGTCACACAGCATCAGTACTAGGACTTGAACCCACAAACCCATAACCACTACACCACACTGCTTGCCAATAAATTATTGAGTTTATCACTTATTTAATTTGAGGAGCAATGCCCCACTTGTCTCTAATGTAGAGACACCATTGTTGACTTGTAAATAATGTAGTACAGTATACTGGCAGAAATAAAAGTAAAGGCTGCACAGATCCTGCACTGCCCCCTTGCTCAGCTGCCTTGTCCTCCTGCCACCCAACCTGCATATGCTGCTCTGCTGATGCTGCCCTAGATTGAACCTTTACAAATAATTAGGAATATGTATGCTGAGACTTTAGAGATAACTAAACCATTGTTTACTGCTTGCTAACTAATGTTAAGTACACTTCATATGTGTTTGTAAGTTTGTATCATTATAAAATAAAGCAAATAACAGTTAAGGTATTTGGCTATATTAAGCTAAAGTAAGTAATATAGCAGCTTTCTAGCTGACTTGTTTAACACCAGTTGTTAACAAGAGGTTTCTAAACTTTCAGCTTACCTTCTCCACTGTGGTGGCTACTTAATAAATCATGTAGAACTTCTTTTAATGTGAGTGTTCTTATGAATTGTCTTGGCTTGCACAATATTGTATTCTGTTATAGTAAAGTGGCTGCTAATCTTACCACTTTTGTACTATGGCCCTGCTGTATGTACATCTCAAATTTTCTTACTCGTTGGAGTGATTTAAATTATTTTTCCCTAAGTTTGAGGCCCCAACCTTTTTCCATTTTTTGATGAAATTTTCTCCATCTCCCGTCCCTCCTGTGTCTTACACTTCCCTGTTCTTTGCAATGTTTAGGCATTTAAGATTAGGGTGGTGGATGATCTTTGTGTCATAATTTAGATTTCCAATTTAATTTTTTCTTTCTTTTCTTTGGTATTTAAATTTTTCTTGGAATATTATTTATCAGGTTTTGAAGACCAATGAATCTATTAGTTATATTTATTTTTTGTTTCTAAGCTGTTTTAACAATGCTGGAAAATAATTACATTATCCAAACATGCATGCTTTCAGCCTTCTCCTCCTTCCAGTGTGACATGTTGTTTTCTTATGGGTGCTGCCATTTTAGTTGACAGCTGCTTTGCAGTTATAGGGTAAGACAATTGGGACTGTGTGACCCAGGCAAAGTAACTGTATAATGAGCAGCAGATTTCATTTAAGACAACATTTTAGTCATTACTCTTCATAGTTTATTCTAATTATGAATACTCCTTCTGTTCTTTGACTTTATTTAATGTCTGCTTCACGTGGCTCTGGTTATATGTCCCCTTTTTCCTATGAAATCCTTCACTGTATCCCAACTTTGATCTTTAATTCACATTCGAAGCTTTGTTTATTTATTTCGTATTCTCACAGTTTTGACCTTTGGTTTGTTATTTTGACTTTGCAACTTCTCTCAATGTTCCATTTCATTTAAAACTGCTATTATCTAGTGGAGGCAGTACACTGGGACTTGTAAAGATCGTTGTGTGACAGTGCACAGTAGATGCAACATGGTTCACTCTCATCACATCTGTCACTCCATGTCTTGCTCTGTCTCCCTCTCTCTCAGTATCACAGTTTTGTGGCCCAATAACAAAGCACAAAGAGAGAGAAAGCAGCTTACCGTGATTCATCCTAGTAGTCTTGATAGCCAATCCAACCTTGGTTATTAATGCTGATTTGATTGGACTGCTCTTTTATCCGGGTAGGCCAAATTGTTCATGGTTTGCATAGTAAAGCTTTATATAAAACAATGCTTAATTAATGTATTAATTTACAGTATAAGAAAATAGGGTATATGTCAAAAGCATATACACCAGCAAATGTTTCTTTTTTATATAATATACATATTTAATATGTAGTTACACATACATTACACGCAACTAAAGAGCCTAATTCTTCCCAATATTGTGGCACTCAAAATATTCAAGGAGAATTAGCTCCTAGCATTAGTTTAATTTGCATTTGCATGAAAACATGTGGAAAGCATGCAAATGTAATTATGACTTCAGTGAGTTTAATCCCCTCATAATGCGAATTTTTTTGTATGGGTGAATGTTTCTGAATTTTGCAGATTCAGCTGCCATGAACAGCTGACCCTGGAAAACTTGCAGCACTTGGTTCTATACACCTTCTCTTTAGCAATGTGATTAATAATCATGTTTATTACTATGGTATTTGAAAACACCTTTAAAAGTGTAGATTTTCTTATGTTATCATGGTTTCTGGTTTCCTGTATCTCAAAGATGGCTATAATAAATTAACTGGCATCTACAGACTAAAGCCTTAACCCTCATTTTTTACAAATAATATGTATACATTTTAGAAAGAAGTTTAAATATATAAATGATCAATAAACTTTTATTGCACAAAATAATGAAATATGTCATGGTTTATATATTATATGGGCTATACATAAACAAATACATTATAGATTTTTTTTTCTTTTCCAAAAAAAATAAATTAAATGTATGTTTACAGGAAAGTAATGGTATTTTCATTTGCGATCATTTCGATGTCAGAGAGGCAATCAGACACATCTAGATTAAATGCAACAATCAAGTAATGTATAAATTTGTAATATACTATATAAGACCTCTTACCTCCATCATCCAACAAGACCCCCAGGTATAGAACACCATTTCGAGAAACCTAGGCATAGAACTCTGCCCGAACATTGTTTGGGATTAGGGATCTTTAATAAACTGTGTACAAATCTTCTTTATATTGTCACACTCATGCAATTAGGAAGAAGCTGAGTGGACCAAGTGGAGGTAATTGTCCGCCAGGCCTAGGGGTGGTGGGGTGCGCTAAACATTCTTCTGTTGTCTCTACAGGCCAAATACGAAAGAGCCTACCTGATTTAACAACAACAACGTCACTTCTGATTCCAGCACCAAGAATGACGCCACTTCTGGTTCCGGCACCAAGAAAGATGTCACTTCCAGTTCCGTCCTCAGATGACATCACTTCCGGTATCACCCTTTAAATCCGCCATCTTTTCCACCACTAAATCAGTTCAGTCTGGAACTCAATCCATGCACATAAGTGCTTATTTCAAAACCCTTTTTGCAGCCAGGGATAATATACTGGTGGCTGCCCCAAAACTGTGCAGTGTGTTGAAACTCATTCTTTTATGATATGTTTAATCAGGTCATGACCGGGCTGCTCCAAGAAAATACTCGACCCTTAAGATGGTATTGCTGGAAGGAATGAGGCAAAAATGAAGCAAGACCCTGCTTTATACAAGATATAGAGAACGTTTATGTGTTTTGGAGTAACTGCAACCTTTTCCAACTAGCACTGGAATGTTCAGGGTTGTGGCTGAATTTAAATCGCCCATAGTGCCATATATGAATGGGCTGGGACAGAGAGGAGAGAGACGAAAAAGGCTTGGAGAGCGAGAGTGACGAAAGAAAGAGGACAACCCAGCCAGCCAGCTGAAAAACAGAGGTCAGCATGGTCGGGGTCCCAGATGGAGCAAAGGGTCAGCGCTCAAGGGACAGGATTTCTCCCACTGATTTTATAGAAGAGTGGGTTCGATCGACCCCGAGAAGTCTAGCAGACACCGGTGGAGGCAACCAAGATGGGGATCTGTAGTGTGAGGACCGCAGCAGCTGAAGTCTTTCCCTCTGAGCATGCCTTGGGTGAGCTGGAGAGACTGGAAAGGAGCTGTGCTTGGCTGGTGTGACCCCAAATGTCTGCTACAGAATTTTAATCTTGTTTTAGCCTTGTTTTAAATGTTTGGGATTTTGATCTTTTTATGGATTATTTATGAACACTTGGTACACTGCACTTTATTTGGGATTTTGTTTTGATTTTTTATTAGTTAATAAAAGCACTTCTGTACTTTACACCTTTCCCCTTGCTTCATTTGGTGGCCTCATTGTCCAGCTTATCCAGTTACATACCCAATGGTGTCGGGTTCAAGAGGCTCCCAAAAGAGAGATGGGAGCATGGAACAAAACCCGCATCGTCACTTGTGTTCCATCATCTTTATATCAGGTTTTACCAGGGCATGACTAGAGGCTCAAAGAAAATTCTACTCCAATTTAGTTTGATACTGAACTAATTATTGTTGGTTTCACTTCAAAATTAAAATAGCACACTATCTGCTTAACCAAGGCACACAAGCTTCCCTTAGCTTTGGCTGATTAGAGACTGCTTCTGAGAGCTATTGGAATCCAGACATCGCTAGTTCGTGGTTGGCCACTGCCAGTTGCCACAAAGCAAAAAAGCTGAGATGGTTTGTTGTGTGTATAAGTCCATGACAGTAAATTTGCTCTAGTCCTTACAATGTGGAGGAGTGGAGTATGGATGTGGTGTTGTGTGCTACAGTAAGGTGCAAGCTTAAAAAGAAAGAGTGGGTACAACTGATGTCACCAGGAAGTGTTCTGCTCACAGTTTTCAGAAGCATTGTCTCTTCAGCTAAGGCAAAGGAGCCTCATTTAGCGCTGGCTGAAAAGAAATTCTTTCTGATTAGCTATTCTAATCTTAGACATTGTGAGTTTGCAGCTGGTCACTGGCAGTTGCCACAAAGCAATTTTTCAAACTGAGATGGCTCATGGTGTATGTGAGTCCACTACAAAACACCCATATTGGCAATGGGTGATACATGTAAATCCTGACCCCCTTTGTCAATTCTACTAAGATAATGCCCAAGGAACTTTAATCCATATGTTTTGGGAATGTTCTTCAATGTTAGGCCTATGATCTGCCATATTTACATTCTTCTCTAATATTTTTGTCCATAACACTTTCTTCAATCCAAAAACTTATCTACAGTTAGAACTATCAATTTTGTCCATTGCCTAATCTGAAAAAAGGCTGTTTGCTTTGAGGACAGTAGCTGTTAAACTGGTTTTTGTTTTCCAGAGATTTACGAAGTCTCACTTCTTTCTGTCTGGAAAAGAAAATTGATGAACCTTCTTCATTTTGGGCTGTCAGCTGCAAGGATGAATGATGCTTCCTCCACTAGCATTTCCAAGTGTACAAATATCATAGAGACCGCTGAGTCCCATTTAACATAAGTAATTCTCCTTGATTTCTCTCTTAGACGGCTGCAAATAGGCAATCACTGTATCCCATCTATTTATGATGTCTATTGTTTATCTCAGGCAAGATCAGTTAGAAATTGTTTCTTTCACTTATCTGGTGTAAACTTGTCTTGCATGACTGGAGAGGGTGGGGGTGGGGGAAGGCGCCATAGTGGGTTCTTAATTGCTGATTGTTACCACATCTGTGCAGAAGGCTTCCTTTTTGTACTAATTGCTATCATTGATTGTATTCTTCTCTGCCTTTTGAAAATCAATAAACATTTGATCACAAAAATTTTATGTGTATTTAAAGACTGAGCTCTGTAAAAGGAAAAGCTTAAATGTTGGGATATTTAATAAAACTAAAATTCAAGCCTTCTCATTTGAGCATATTGTGATGCTGACTATATGATTAACACCTAATTAAGACTTCATTTTTGTTTTTTAATTTTTGGACTGGTAATTAGAACTATCTCAATATTTTAACATTTGAAACTATTAATGGCCCAGTGGGAGAAATGTCATCAAGCTAGACTTATAAGTAGGGCCGAGAGCCTTCCACAAGTGATTAAAAGAGAATACAAAGCTTTTGATGATATCACCATATGGTAACGTATAGAGAGTCAGCTTTTAATGTTGATCTTTGTTATTTCAGTTTTAGACAACAATAATAGAGTAATACTATCAAAATGAGTGTGTGATGAACTGATTGTGAGAAAATAATTGATTTCCGGCATGCTTTCTTACCACTTTCTAAAAGGGAAAATGACTAGATTGTCATACCACAGACACATTACATCCTCATCCTCATTTGAGTTCACCTCTGTTATAGCACGTCTTTATTTGAAAACAGCATTGTAAGATCGGGGGGAGCATGAAAGTGATTGAGAGAAAAAAACTGAATAAAAAAAAATATGCTAACCTTTACAAGTACCCTAAATTTACACCAACTGTTATAGACTCAATTCAAATGTATGTTTTTATTCTGTAATAGTTTCAATCAGAGCAGCTCACTACTCAAAACGGTAATTCTGGGAAGTGCCCAGAATCAAACCAGCAACCTCTTGATTATGAGTCGGCACTTCTTACCACTGCACCACCCAAGCGGTCCTGTCAGCATTGTACCCTAACCCAATTTCTTTTTCTTCAGTTAAATCCTTGAATAAATGCGCACTTGTTTTGTTATATGTGTACCTTTTGTGAAAGTGTTTATTTGATATTTGGACTTCAGTCTTGATGCATTATAGACTACATGTCAAAAGTTTGTCATTAGTACTATAGCATAAAAAAAGTTTCTGTTTAGTTATGTTTTCAACATTTCTTGCCTCGCATTTACTGTCATTCTACATTTACATAGATCATTGTAGACATGGAACACACATAAAATGCATGTGTTCCAAATAGAAATATATTATTTACCCTATACAACTCCAGGCACCTCACACCCAGATAAACAGACTTCAGCTGGGAGAACTTTTTGCCCAAGTTGAGCTGTGGCAGTGGGGGGATGGGATAGCAAGCTGCTTGCTGCTTGTGCTGATCAACACATTTACAAAGCAAAAGATGCTGATGGAGAGATGCGAAGGAATTTAAGGTGGGCTGGGATTATAATTTTTTTCATAGGCTTCAGGGATTCTAGTGTTAAGATGCGCATACACCGTCAGCATGACCCTGCCAGATCTAAACATTAGCATGGCAAATTGTTCACATACTAAAGTGGCTATAGCTGCAGGGGGAAGTCCCATTTTACTTCATGCTGCCAAGCAGAGTTGTGTTGTGGTGCAGCAGTTTATTAGCCAGCGAAAGTGCTGTGAAGAAACTGTCTGTTGTTACAGTCCTGCTTTTGTCCAGTCTAATAGCACTCATGGGACATTATATCTTTGATTGCTGGTACAACAAATAGTTCTGACCAGGCATCAGCCACAGCGCTGCTCTTACGAAAAGAATGGAGATAAATGCCATCAACTCAGAGAGGGAGAGGCAAGTTTGCTGTACCACGTGACTGTCACTGAGAGAATAAAACTGAATAATAAAAAAACAAGCACTAACTTTTACAAGTAGCCAAAATTTACACCAGATGTTACAGACACAAATCAAATGCATGTTTTTATTATATTATAGTAATAATAATAATAATAATACCAATAGCAGCTCATTACTCAAAACGTGGAGCGCTCTGTCTCGAACACGGTACCTTTGAGTTATAAGGCAGCAGTTCTTACTTCTACACCATTCAAGAATACATATCAACTTCCTGTCAATTGACATTTGAGCTTGGGTTTTTAACTCATTGACAGCAACATGTAAATCAAATGCTTTTTCTTTGGTTATATTCTTGAATAAAAGCGCACATGCTTATTTGATAATTAGACTAAAGTCTTCACACATTGTACACTTGACATCATTATTAGTATAACATGGAAAAAGTTTCTGCTTTAGGTATGTGTTCTCGCATTTCCTTTCATCGTACACTTACCCAGATCTTTGTAGACATTGAACACACATGAAATGCATGTATTCCAAATGACGATATACTGTATTATTTACCCTATACAACTCCAGATCTCACACGCAGATAAGGAGCCTTGGCTTGAGCTGGGAGAACTTTTTACCCGCGAGCTGAGCTCCGTCAAGGTGGGGGATGGAATAGCAGGCTGTTTGCTGCTTGTGCTGATCGACGCATTTACAAAAACAAAAGACGCTGATGGAGAGGTGCAAAGGAATTTAAGGTGGGCCTGGATTATTTTTTCATAGGCTTTATGGATTCCAGTGTTAATGAGTTTACTAAAGCCACTGAAATCAATGTACCAACACTCAACTGTTATTTGACAACATTAAATGGGAAGATAACAGAAAAAATAATACAGAACACACTTGTCATGACTTAGCTGGCACAAAATAAATAAAAAACACTTTTCAGGATGCCAACTGAGTTGCCTAGCAGTAATCTTTAATTGCTAGACACAAAAAGACAGCAGCATATGATGTTGATAACACTTAAAGAATCTTTAACATTTGCCTTCACAAGAACTTAAATATTATGACTGAGCTCACAAAGGTTTGATTTTCTTTCCTCTCACATCCTTTTATGGAGAAAGTGATACAAGCAATGACACCTACTGACACAAACGTTCACATACACCATGTTACATCACAACATTAGGCCATTCTTGGGTGTCAGAAAAAATATGAGATAATCAGTCAAATAAAACCTCAGGTCTGTTGTGTGGCATGAAGTAACAAGGCAATGGCACTTTAGTCAGGTTGACCTTTATCATACTAAAGTATTTTGTTTTACATTATGAAATATTAGAAACTGTAGATGAGATTTAAGTATGAACAGTTACAGTTACATACATATTAAGTGCTTAATTTATATACTACCTTTAAAAATTGTAAGAAATATTTTCATTTTAAAAGTTTTAGATATCTCAGAATTGCAATTCACACTGCTTCACAACAGCGCATGTGTATTTTGAACCTACATCCTCATAGGTGGCGCAGTGATAGTGCTGCTGCTTTGCAGTATAGAGACTGTGGAAGATTGTGAGCTCGCTTCCTGGTTCCTCCCTGTGTGGATAGCGCTTTGAGTACTGAGAAAAGCGCTATATAAATGTAATGAATTATTATTATTTATTATTATGTCAGTAACTGATATTGGTGCCAGTTTTATTGAATGTTCACATATTGTATTGTGTATGAATTGATTTAAATTTTGTAAAATGTTGTTAATTTCTGGAATGTTATTAAGGTGTAAGTCACGGGTACAATGCCTGTTAAATGTCTCTTGAGTTTACAATGCATATAAATGCAAAAACTAAATTCCTTTCAACTTGTGTTAATGTCAAAATCATGCTGGAAGCAAAATACATTTTGGCAAATTTTTTAAAATTCGGTTTCGCACATATTATTTTTCTCATCACTAGACATGGTGGTCAAGCTAAACAACATCATTGTCTAGTCAGGATTTCATAGTTTAATATAGATGTTTAATATTCAGTCACATCTGCTACCTGAGAGGCTGATAGAACTCTGGGTTAATTTGCAAATTATACACATCTTTTTTTGTAAACTGTAACCAAAAAGGAGAAACTTAATAGTACTGTACCTTTCTTAAATATATTTTTTCTGATATTGTATATTATATGATCGATAGCCTGCCAGGATACATTTTGAGCCATGCTGATGTTGTCCTCAAGGAGATGTTAAATGCTAATACTCAGGAATATTTTAACAATGAAATATCAGCTTTTTAAAAATTAATGGTGCTGTGATATCTTCTTGAGTTAGACTTACTGTATCTGCCTCTAATCTTCTTTGAAAATGTTTCTGTCTTGTCCTGTCGCCTTCCTAATAATCTTGATTCTAAGTTCAAGCAACACACATCCTCCTCATGTCACCAGTCCTCCACATTCTCCTGAACCTGAAGGCAAAACAAAGGAACAATGGGGGAATACAAGAGAATGGCCTCTTCTCATATTTATCAAGCATATCCAAATTACTCCTAGGAATTCCACTGAAAGGCTGGCTAGGACAAAAAGATATCCAACCTCAGAGTAGGACATGAGAAGTTGTTATGACGAGACATATGCTTTCTCCTTGCTAGGAGTAAGAGTTCAAGTTTAAGAATGACTGACACCCTGATTTTATGGCACCCTGAGATGCAAAGTGGTATTCTGGATGATGTTTTGTAGTTTCCTTGGAAATCAAGATGATGCGTTGTAGTTTTCTAATATTAACACTAAGGCATCGCCACAAGGGTAACAACAATGATACCCAAAGAAGAATAAGAAGAAATAAAACCAAATAAGGCAAGGTATTGTGCTAAGCTGCACATAGTTGTTTCCACTTAGCAACAACATCAAGAATAATACTGTAATGAGCACCAAGATGGAAAGACTGAGACACACAACAAATGAGAGTGAAGCCAGATGAGAGGCATGTTCATTTAACAATGAATGATCCACAGCCATACTTCCAGAAGAGTCACATTCCTGCTGTTATGACCAAGGAAAATGCCATGTAAAGTAACAGTTATATCGAAGCTAGCCACAGCTATAAAATGCATTCAATCTTTCACTGTGCCCATCTGTACCTTTCTTCACGAACCTCCTTATTTTCTGCAAGGCAAGACTCTATTTATCAACTGCTCCAGGAGTCTCCATCTACCTTCCTGAACCTTCTTGAGCTTCCAAAGTGTAATACTATTGTTCTAGGGGTTCGTGAAATGCAGAGCTCTGTTGACTTGCACAACATTTTTCTGTCAATCACCTATACTGCCCTGCCTATGATCCATTTGGCCGTGTCAGTCTCTGTGGGCGCAATTGTGCAGCCACAGGGAGTTGATTAAGTAATTGGGGTGAATCTCACTTGCACGAGAGTGCGATTGTTTTCAATTGCTTAATCGGCTTCCTGCGGTGCATGATTGAGGCGCTGTGTCCACGGAGACATATAAGAATGGGGTGGCACAAAGAGGAGGAGTAACAGGGTAACATAAACACAAGGGAAAGAAAATAAGGAAGAAAGGCTGGGAGAGCGAAAGCGCAGCATTGGGGCAGTGAGAGTGGACAAGCAAGCAAGCCAACTAGTTGTTGAGAGAGGTCAGTGCAGTCAGGGGTCCCATGTCGGACGGAGGATCAGTATTCGAGGGATGGATCGTGCCCATAAATGAATGAAAGTGTATAAGTGCAATGAAAGAGTGGGTTCGATCGTGGAGGAGTCTGCCCTAAGTATCCAAGGGATGACTATGAGTGCGAGAAGGAAAACAGGAGGGCAACCGACCCTGAGCAGTCTGGAAGACGCCGGCGGAGGCAGCCAAGAAGGGGGTCAGTTGTGTGAGGACTGTGATGGCTGAAGACTCTCCCGCTGAGCAAACCTTGGGTGAGCTGGAGAGACTGGAAAGGAGCTGTGCTTGGCTGGTGTGTCCCCAATGTCTGGTACAGGATTTTAATCTCGTTTTAGCCTTGTTTTAAATGTATGGATTTTACTTGTTTTTTTAGTGATTATTTACTGTATTTAATGACTTGGAAAACTGCACTATGGACACTGGTTTTGATTTTGATTGTTAACAAAAGCACATTTGCACTTTACACCTTCCCTTGCTTCGTTTGGTGTCCTCATTGTCCAGATCATCCAGTTACATTATTGACGTTGTTGGGTTCAAGAGGGTCCCAAAAGTGAGAAGGGGGCATGGAGCAGAACCCGCTGGGGCAGTGATCTTTAAGTATGTGCCAATTTGCATGAATGCAGCTTACTGTAAGATTATCTTAAGTAGAGTTGTGGGGAAATGTATGAATGTGCTGTAAGGGCATTCAAAGTTTGGTGCAAAATTTAAGAAATGCTTGGTTGTGACATACTTAAATCATCGCTGTTGTAAAGCTGCAATTTACATGTGACATTACCATCTCTTTAATTTCAGCAAACATCACATAGCTTCTCAGCTTAGATTGAGTGATCACATGATGTACAAGATTTGTTGTGAATATTATTGCATCTCTGTCAAATTGATATCTTTTTACAAGTTCATTGTTGTCTAGCATTTCCAAAACAGCCAGTCTTTCCTGGGATATATGTGCCAATGACTGCATAAAAGCTGTCTTCTGGTAGCTCCTAGTGAGTTAGTACAGCACAAAAGCTCTCCAAAGTCCAGGTAAAGTTAGGAGTAGTTTCCAAAATTAGGAAGCTGAAGTGATATTACACCTACTCATGAGACCAAGACCAAATTTGTGTCACTCATAGATTTTTGAGTCACTCAGGACCATTCTCCTACTCAGAGACAGTCGATAAATACCGGGCTGGTGCTGGAAAGGCATGTCAGCTTACAAAGGTCTGGAACCTTGATTATTTTAAATCTTTTGCAAGTTCATATGTGTCACCATCAAGATAAACATGTCAGAGGATAAATTTATTTTTCTTATTAATGTAGTTGACTAACCTCAAATAGATATTAATCTTTTGTCATGAGGATATGGATGAAGGAGTGCTATTATTGCTCAGCCATTTTTTTATTACTGGATGGTACTATCAACAATTCTCTCAGCAACTCATCCAAGTTATTAGGTGCAGATTGCTAGCACTGTTCACGTATCTTAAAATGTCTATTTGCAGCACAAGGATTTTGAAACTCAGGAAAAGTCTTTTTCCCAGATTTGTAGGGAAATGACTTTATGTGTCATTGTGCCTCCTTTTGTTTAAGCATTTTACATGGAAGGAAAGATAGAATGACTGTTTTCTTCATAACTTTGGAATGGTAACAAAGAATTCATTGAAAATTCATAGTTAAAACAGTAGGTTACTTCTTTTAATGGTATTTGAAAGTCAAAAAGTTTGTGTATGATATCACTAAAAGAAAATGTCAACCTTCAAAAAAAAAAAAAAACAGTTTACATATTGTATCATTTGCATTCAAATCATTGCACAAAATGAACAGCGGGGCTGTGCATCATTTAGCTGTCACCTTCTGTTATGTGGTTAAATAGTTATTTTTTTCCTATGCAAGCATTCACCCTTTGTTTAAAAATTTTGCCGCAATGAACTCTTCTTTTAACAACTGCCAGCAATGTTGAAACATAAACGGGTCCAAACAGAAATACAGGCTTTTGTAAATTAAAAAAAAAAATCTGCTTCCAGTATACAAGTGGAATTTCCCCAATTATCCCATAATTCAACAGAATGATTTTTACATTTATTTATTCTGCCAAGAGTACCTGGCATTAATGAAATTTACCACATATTAAAATTACCAAATATGCACATTATAGATCAAATGAAAGGATGTGTGCATTATAAAAACAATGTTATTATTTTTAATACTGGGTGTATAGCCAATGTGTTATGTTGACAAGAAAATTAATTGGTAAATGAGATGTATAGAAATCTGAAATGCAAAACCATTTAGAATGCTGGCAGCATCTGCACAAAAGTCATCGCTCATTATATTCTACTTAGATTCATTCATTCATTTTCTAACCTGCTTTGTCCTGAACAGGGTTGTGGGGGATTACTGGGGCCTATCCCAGACAGCAGAGTGCGCAAGACAGTAGGCAAACCCTGGGCACCAGTCCATCGCAGGGCCAACACACATACATGCAACCCAACCACACACTAGGGTCATTGTAGCATCGCCAGCCCAACTAACTTGCAAGTCTTTGGACTGTGGGAGGAAACTGGAGCAGCCGGAGGAAACCCATGCAAACATGGGGAGAACCTGCAAACTCCTATACTACTTACATTTATTTTCTAATTATAGAGTGGTGTTCAAAATTACATCCAAAATTAGTGACAAGTAATACACAATGTCATATTCTTAAACCATCTTAATCCAGTTCAAGGCCACAGGTGCTTCCTGGCAGTACTGTGTGCAAGGCAGAAAGCAGCACTGGACAAGGAGATAGTTTATCATAGAAGCCACATACACACACACACACACATATACACACACCCCAACACAGCTGGTTAGGAATTGCCAGTCAAGCTAACTAGCATGTGTTTGGTGATTTGGTGTAAAATCCATGCAGACATGAAGAGAATGTGCAAACACTATATAATGACTAAGCATAGGATTTGAACCCAGGATGCTGAATCTGTGAACTGGCAGCGTCACCTTCTGACACTATACTGCCCTACAAGAGTCAATCAAGGAGCCAGGATTGCTTAATTAGTAATGCATCCAACCTTTAGTTGGTGGGTATAGCGTTCAACTCCATATTGAAATGTGTGAATCTTACCTTTTCAGAAAACACATTTTGCTGGATGTGCTAAAAATATAGATACCTTTGACACTCATTGACACTGATGTATTTTATAGTTCTAACATGATTGAGTTGTCTATATTCTGCTTTCTCCTGTGGATAGAAATCTGATTTTTTTTCCATTCAATTCAGATTACTCTTATGCAGCACACATGTCCTTAAGAGTCCAGGGTATCACATACTAATTGTAAGTATCAGCTTGAGTTCTTTGTCAAGCCCTCTGCATCTAAGGTAGCCAAGCTTTACCATTTGGTTCCTGTTTCATACCACTGGGTTTCAAGTCTTCTTGGAATATTCTTCACCAAATCTTTTTTGGTCTTCCATTTTTCTTTTTGCCTTTGGGTGGAGCCCATCACATTACAGTGTATGAATGGTGATGTTCAGGGTACCTGAGAATGTGGCTGGCCAGATGGCTGCTAATATTATTTTGAAAATCTTTTTTTTTTGTGTTTTGCTTGACTGTAAGTTTAGCTGATATCTTAACATTCTCTTTGTATTCACACCCTCCTGCTATGGTCTTTGGCACCAATGAAAATTTACCAAGTTAACATTTCTGAATGTAGAAAATAAAAACCTTAGTGTGGATGGAAAATAATTGCATTAATAGTGATAGATTCCAGTGTTCCTCCTATGCATGATTAATCCACAATTTAGGATACTGTGGAATTCCTAGAAATCAGCTTCATGCCCATTTCGCCTAAGTCAACTGGGCTGATCCTTGGCTATTTCCAAGATCCATTGAACCCCATAGGCTTTTTA